>NC_047511.1:48589912-48604912 GCF_902827115.2 Pseudochaenichthys georgianus | reverse complement strand
CGGCGCTCGCAGTTCATGCGCATGCTCCACTAGTGCCCCCCCGTCGCCGCTCACAACACAAAACTTTGCGTGGGGCCACAGGTTTGCAGGGGCAGCCCTTTGTGGCTTTATGGCTTTGTGTTTGCTCTCTTGGTTTTATCGTAGCAGCTTTAAAATCAGCTGTGGTCTAGAGAGAATAATCAGTAAGGTAACACACGTACAGCAACACAATATTCGTATTAAAAGCAATAAGGAACCTTTATACTTGCAAGTATGACGTCTCCTCCAAAGGGCACGTACTGTTCTGAGTAAAACAGGCTCTCTTTGTAAGAGGACATCAAAGCAGATTTACATTACAACAACATTCTGGGAGGCCAGCTGGTACCCCCTCAGACACAGTATGCAAAACCTCACCCCCTACAAGACAATGGGATATACAGATAGAAAGATAAAAAGCCATTTATAGGTGACCAAAATGTTACAATTAACTTCCCGAGAGAAAAGCTTGTAACGTGAAAATGCAGTCGTAGTTACCTATCAATCACAGGTAGCCCCGCCCATCTATTTCACTCTGAGTAAAACCATCATTCCCCAAACAAACATCATGCCATGAAGCTATTGAGACCATTTATAATAAACCAAGTGAGAAGTAGTCCCATTTTCTCATAGACTTCTATACAATCTGGCTCTTTAGCATTGGCTTCAGTTGTCAGGGAATAACATGACTCTGAAGTCAAAGGTCAAAGTCTGAGCAGGACCATCCTCTGATAAAGCTGTCTCTGCCGGCCTCCGGTATCGAACGTTGGCATTATCACGAATATCTGAGACGGATTACATAAGAAAAACGAGAAACCATGCTCAGGGCAACTCTCACGCATCGGGCGTGTGGCACACCCTTTCACTCTCAATGTCACGCTCTCAGGCTGCCCAAACTATTCTCACGCCAAAAACAAGACGAACCGGCGATCGCTTTTGGTTGGTTACAATGTTGAGTTGACGGCTGCTCAAGCTGTCGACCCGCCCTCTCCCCGCCCACACCACTCTTAAAAACGTGAACAGACAGCAGAGCAGTGGGAGCCGGTTGGTCAATCTGACCCGCAGATCTAAGATCCAGCAGAAATGATAACAAGTAAAAGTCTGCTGCTTATTGTTCTACTCGGCCAACATAGAGTCAAAGACTATATGAGAGTGTGATAATGAATATATTTGGCAGTTTGGAGTAAGTCTGTAGATGTGTGTGTGTGTGTGTGTTTGATGTATAGGCCTCTCACGATAATACATTTTGTTGGATGCATTTTCCCGGAAATTATTGCGATAAACGATAATATTGTCGGCACCGTTGTATGACCATTTTAGACCACTGACATAATGATAATATATAATAATAATAATTCGAGTGCATCCTTTCAAACTGCTAGTCACATCCTCATGGAAATGAAAATGTATCCAGTTCATTTTTATTTATCGTACGATAAGTCATTTAATTGCTTATCGCGACAGGCACACAATAAAACAGTGGAAACAAACATGTGTTTGACTTTCATGAATGAAACTGTGTGCCCTTTATAGTCTGAGTCCAATATTGTGTATTTGTATATATTGTATATATATCCTCTATATATGCTAAGGTCCCGCTGCTGACACGATAGCAGTCATTTAGTGCGCATATGTGTAATTAAACCCATTATATCAAAATCTCACTCCAGCCAGGTGCCCAAAGTTGGCAACCCTGAGCTAAGGGAAACATGAACAAGTGGATTTGAGAGAACCGTAAACACACTGAGATCTCTGAAAAACAGAATATTAAATGTGAAGAAAAAGTTGTTGTTGTCTTTTACTTTCAACAAGATCCTTGTTCTAAGGATTTCCTCTCAGGTCATGTTTGCAAGTATCGTGCATAATGTGCAGTTCTTCACACATGTTGTTGTGCTAATATCCATATCACTTAGTTGCTTTGACCTTATGTGAAAGAACAAGAGATTGAGACGATGCTGCAGCCGTTAAGGAGTAGCTTTTGGAAATGCCCTTTGATAGCATGCACGTACCGTACATGTGTCCGTCACATGAAGCTATGTTTAGCTTAGCATACAAGCTGAAAGAAGAGCAAGCAGCTGTCCTAAGCTTTCGAGGAGCCTCACACACTGACCTTATCTCGTTGTTTTAACCAAAGAAGTCACAACAAGTTGAGGTTTCGTAAGGTGTTGCGTGTCACGGCTCCGGACTGTGGCTTCTTGTGTTTGTTGTTGTTTTTTTATTAGCAAGCTTTGGAACATGGACACTGTCACAAGGCAGGGAGGGAAGACACAGGGATGCTAGCCTTTGCAGGCCATTTACATGCACTAAACCCTAACACACGACTAAGGGAAACCCCAGAAAAGCAGAATAGGACCTCAGACTTACAGGATGCTTCTTCTTGTCGTCACAGTCTTCCAAATAAGCAGCTTTTTCGTTATAACATACAAACACATATATGTTGAGACTGTTATCATTCAAACAACAATTACACTTCTCTGACTTTGACCTAGAACACCGGGCCTCGATCTTTTCTTCCAAGAAAGCAAATACGTACATTTCCCAGGATGTCGACGTTTCCCTCAAAGCACACACTGACCTTATCTCGTTGTTTAAACCAAACAAAAACTGAAGTCAAAAACAAGTTGTGGTTCCGTGAGGTGTCACGGCCAACCTCCTCCTGACTCCATTGACATGCACTAAAACCTATGGAACACACGACTCAGGGAAACCCCAGAAAAGCAGAATAGGGCCTCAGACTTACAGGATGCTTTCTGTACCCTTGTGTCGTCACAGTCTTCCAAATAAGCAGCTTTTTCGATATTTTTCAATATCAAACACATATATTTTGAGGCTGTTATCATACAAACAACAATTACACTTCTCTGACTTCGACCCAGAACACCGTGGTCTCGATCTCTTCTTCCAAGAAAGCAAATAAACACATTTCCCAATAAGTCAACGTTGTCCTTATGGTCTAGCAGGAAGGGCCCTCAGATGTTGAGATACCCCTACCCGAGGTAGAACAAAACACAACAATGATGTTTCTTATCTTTAGGGTCTCCCATTAGTGAAATTGATTGTTGTCACATTTTATTTTGGGGGGGAAATGTTTTTTTGGTTCTTTAGAACGACCCCAATCTCTGAAACAGAGCCACATCCAGGCCGAATGGGAAAGGTGACTAGAAAGCCCATAACTTGAGAATGACCTCTCTTTTCCTCTTCAGGTGTGCTGAGGTATGAACCAGGTGGCTGTCCTACATCACCAAATAGTCACACAATTATTTAACTAAAGAAATACTGAACTATAGTTCTGTAGACTTAGCTTTAGTTTAGACGGAAATTGTACTTTTGTTGAAAGGAACATAGGACTCCATCACTTTCTCTCATTTATCATAAAAACAGAAATCCCTAAAAAATATACCATTACTGAATTATCTAGGGTGCTATTGAACACTAACCAGTAGGCAACCTGATCTCACCAGAATGCGTGACTCCACCACGACTCCTTAACACCACAATGCGTGGTGGAGTCACGAACTTTGTTACATTTACGTGTCGGCACCACGCAAACAAGCCCAATGTAAAGTGAATGAGGCTCCTTTGTCGTGGTGCACACACGCATTTCTACAACGTCCTTCAGGGAGCTTTTATTCTATAAAACGTTTTTAAAATCTACTTTATAGCTTGTAGTAACTCACGGGAGGCTTCTTTTATTTTATTTGTATTCATAATAATTTTTATTTTTCGTCAGAATGTATTATGGTGCATTAGTTACGAATTTGTGTTCTCAAAAAACAGTGCATTGTGGGTAATACAACTGTGATTTGTATTCAATTAGTTAGTTTTAAGGAAGGCCAGAGCTTCAGCTGTGTCCAATAGATTGTTCCCTTTAGTTAACGTTTTTTAAAAGAACATTATATTCCAATTTGATCATGTCCCCTTTATTGTATTACGGAGAGCAATGTGAGCGTCCATTCCCATTGGATAACGGAGGATTTTACACGTATTCTCCTTACTGTCGTATTCTCCTTACTGTCGATTGATGTCACAGTGATATCTGCATGACTCATCAACTCAAACACACCAGATTATCCTTGTTGATTACACAACATTGATTGGTTTAAATTGTGTACAATGCTTTTGTAATTTTCCCCTTCGATTCGGAGAAACAAATATTTGTTCACGTTAGGATGGCCGAAGACACTACACTACCCAGAATCCTCAGCTATTGTCTGCGTTGCCTCAAGCTCTGTGATTGGTTGACTGCATTCCATATGAAAAAAACGTTTCGTAAAAGATAAATCATACTTTATTCAGCAGTGCTTGCTTTACTCTTTGATAGTCATCACATGAATGCATTGTAATACATGGTTTGGCTGCATTAAATATTACACATCTGTCTTAGTTCTTTCTTTATCTACAGAGATCGGGCATCAGAATACACCGGAAACTATTCTTTTACCGTTCTGTTTTAATTTCACAATAAAGTTAGTAGTAATAATTTGTTTGATATTATTGTTTTTTATTAACTACTCATGTTAAGACTATCTTTTCTGTGTTGCTGTGGGGTTTTTCCATCGCTTTTGTGTTACAAATATCAAAACAATAACTAAATATATCCGTCGTAAACTAAACCAGAAACAGCAGTATATTTTATTTTGTTAACACTGTAAACTTGACAGATTTTAACCCAAACCACCTACTGGTTAAAGCACGTTATTACACGTTTAGAGTAATATTGAAATCTTGAAAAGGGATGTCCAAAATAGCAATTATATACAGTTTTTAATTAACTATTTGTAGAGAATAACGAGTAATGTATATACTTTATAGGCATCTGCAGATAAATATTTAGTCTTCTCAAGCACCAACAATCATTACATTACATTACATTGCATTTAGCTGACGCTTTTATCCAAAGCAATAAGTGCGTTCGACCAACAAAATACAAGCTTGAAGAAAACAGAATCATAAAGTACATCAGGTTTCATAGAGCCAAACATTTCAAGTGCTACTCAACTGGCTTTAGATAAGCCAGTCCTCCAATCAAATATCTCTCCTGATTGTTGGCACCTTCCCTGAATTTTACTCAGATGTAACTAAAGTCTGCTTTAAGGGTTGTTTATATTTCACATCATTAATCAGAATCTGTAAAGTAACTAAAATAAATGTAGTGGAGTAAAAATACCTGGTTAACCTTAAAGAAAGCCCTCAGGATTATAAAAGACCCCCATGAGATTTCTTTAGACATAGGCCTACCTCTTCTCTGAGAAAGTCAAACTCCGAGTGGGGAAGAAGTGGCCCAATAGCCTATAAATTAAGAATGCTCACTGTGATGGTCATTATATCTGGAGAGGGAAATACCAGGTGGCTGAACTACGTCACCAAACTGTCAGAATAAGAGTCACCCAATACAATAAAGTGTTTCAGTTCTAAATGTCAAGCCTCTAAAACATAGGTGTAAATAGTACAGGTTTTATTGAAGCTGGAACCTTCATTCAAAGTACTGTATACAATTCATCAACTCATTCGGTGAGAGGTTAAGTATATAGATACTAGAACATAATGTTGAATGTCAGGTTCCTCAGAAACGTTAGAGGACACATGTTGACATTCTGCACAGCAGGTGCTGAGCTCCGTGCAGGGAAGGCCAGCAGAGAGGCACTTCCCACTCTCTCCACACTTTGCATCTGTGCAATACGAGTGACTGATGTCTCAATCTTCTGTAGGTGCTAGGGGTTTGTAAATAGCTAATAATAAATATAATATATATATATATATAATAAATGTCATGCACTCACTGGCTGTGGCACAACAAGTATTTTGTACAGAATAGCATTCACCAAACTCAAGACCTATCTCAGCGAGCTCAAAGGTCTGGCCCATGTTGGACTCTGCCAGCTTGGAAGAGTCCTTGCCAGTCGCGAGAGGATTCGCGCTTCTGCTATATGGAAAAAAGAAAAAGGAAAATGGACTGATGAATCCTCTGAACATTTTCCGCCAACAGAGGATGCATTTCAACAACATGCAAAGAGAAATGTTTCAGACAGCGATACGGTGCCCGAACCCAAACCCTGTAATGGAGTCCTGTTGGCAGGGGGTGGATTCCCAGAGATGGGGCCATTCAACCAGTGCTATTTACAAAACCCCAGCACCTGCATCACTCACTTGTATTGCAAAGATACAAAGTGTGGAGAGAGTGGAAAGTGCCTTCCCTGCATGGAGCTCAGCACCTGCTGTGCAGAATGCCAACATGTGTCCCCTAACGCAGTGGCTCCCAAACGGTGTGCCGCGAGGCAAGTCCGGGTGTGCCGTGGGATTTTGTGACAACCATACGTTATTATTGCAATATACAACTACACAAAAATAATTATTTAATTTACTATATCAGTACTTTGTAGGTTTATATGTACGTAATATGCGCGACTTGCGCGTCCACATCTCCACGTGCAGTGCTGCGTAAACATGGCTGAGTCAGCGATAACTCTCGAGGGGTGGAGGTATGCCCGTTACTTTGAGTTCGTCCGAAGAATAGACAGGAATGTGACGGTGAGGTGCAAACTGTGTCCAGAAGCTGTTATCCACTGCTGGAAACACCACGTCAAACCTCAACACACACCTGCAAAGAACACATGCTAAGGTGAAGCTACCGCACAGCTATTTGTTGTTTGTTTATATCACGTAGTTCTTCTTCTAGTTCTAGTCTGTTCTGGTAGTTGCCTGTTTTGAATGACGAATACACACTACCGCCGCCTGCTGGTAAGGAGAGTTATTGCCACTCACGCATGCACAGTTCGTACGTGCTCAGCGAGTAAAGTAACGGGTTACTTTATGTAAATAGTAACGAAGTAGTGTAATATTTTTTTTTTTAAAGTAATATGTAATATATTACATTTTTTAGTAACGACCCCATCTCTGGAGTTTGGGTTCTCTACTCTGGTTTACATGAAGACCAGCGGGAGGTCACGGCTCTCTGTTGGACAAGACTTGCGAGTGGCCCTCTCCTCAGTGCCACCAAGGATTACACAATTCTGCGCGCCCCGACAGGCACACGTATCTCACTAATTTGTGAGTCGGCAAAATATTTACAATAGCACATGTTTCAATGCTGAAATGTTACATTTATAATATGTAGTTCAGACCATGGACCGTGCAGCTTCCTTCCATCGACCGTTCTGTGCTGAGTTTCCTTTGCCTCATTTTTAATGTTGTCACCCGTCTGGTTTAAACGAGTGTGTTGCTGCTTTGATGAAGCCTAACTTGATGCAGTTTCAAATTAATTTCTGAAATATTTCGTTAATAAATATTTCATGAGTAATATAGTTGTCTTTGTCACATTTTATTTGGCATTAGTAAATAGTTATGCACATGTACAGATATGTTACATGATATGAGTGATAACACGTGTTCTAAGGGCTGTTTTGCACAATAGGTGTGCCTTGAGATTTGGTGCCTTGGGCACAAACAGTTTGGGAACCACTGCCCCCTGACGTTTCTGAGGAACCTGGCATTCAACATTATATTCTAGTACCTATATACTTGACCTCTCACTGAATTTTATTTTTATTTTAATTTATCCTTTATTTATCCAGGAATGTCCCATCGAGATACAAGATCTCTTCTTCCAGGGAGTCCTGACCAACACGGCACACAACAAGTTTCAACATAAAACAAAGGCATTAAACAAAAAAAACATACAATTCAAATATAAATACAGAAGGCCATTTGTGCAGTGGCAAGAAGCATAATCACATCAGCAATAGCATCAGGTCAAACAGCTACATGTTTCATGAAGGGCTAATCGTAGCATACCTTTAAAAGCATTTACAGTAGGAAGTGCCTCTAGACAAAGTTTTACTTGCCGCGTATTCCATAAAAAGGGAGCATAGTGGGAGAATGCAGCTTTACCGAGCTCTGACTGCATCAAAGGAACATTTAAAAGCATCCCATTTGCTGCTCGTCTGGTATTAAAAAAGCAAGTATAAAAGGACAGAAGTCTGGAGATATATAAGGGCAGCTTACCTAGCTCACTACTGGTTAGTGTTCAACAGCACCTACTGGTTAGTGTTCAACAGCACCTACTGGTTAGTGTTCAATAGCACCCGAGATAATTCAGTAATGGTATATTTTTTAGGGATTTCTGTTTTTCTGATAAATGAGAGAAAGGTGAGTCCTGTGTTCCTATCACCAAAAGTACAATTTCCGTCTAAACTAAAGCTAAGTTTACAGGACTATAATGCAGTATTTCTTTAGTTAAATAATTGTGTGACTATTTGGTGATGTAGGACAGCCACCTGGTTCATACCTCAGCACACCTGAAGAGGAAAAGAGAGGTCATTCTCAAGTTATGGGCTTCTCGTCACCTTTCCCATTCGGCCCGGTCTAACTCGGCTCTTTTTCAGGGATTGGGGTCGTTCTAAAGAACAACCAAAAAAACATTTCCCCCCCAAAATAAAATTTGACAACAATCAATTTCACTAATGGGAGACCCTAAAGATAAGAAACATCATTGTTGTGTTTTGTATACCTCGGGTAGGGGTGTTTCGGAAACTAAAGCCTTTTTTGAGGACCTGCTGCTGTTCATCCACACATTTCAGGTTGTTTCACGTGCTTTACAGTGGCAGCAGGTTTGTGTACATGTATGTTAAACATAAGATGTGAAGAAAACCTTTGCATTTAAAAGTCGGTAAAAACTAAATGCAAAAGGAGCAAACATGCTGTTAAGATCTGGAAAGAAATGGCTAAACAAAAGCATAATGAGGCAAAGAAATAGAGTTGAAGAGGTTATTGGTAAAAGTTGCAGGTAGTCATTTCGTTTTTCGTTGCTTGGACTTTTCTGAGGAAACCAGTTTTATTACCTGCGATTTTGGATGAACATTAAAGGGAACTACCTTTTAGAGGCCTCCTGATATCCCATTGTGTCTCACATTGTTCAGTACTCTGCCGTGCATTCATCTCGATATGAGCTGCGTCGGACAGGACGTCCATAAAGACCTGCTCATTGATCGCATCAAACAGCGGGTTGTAATCTGCTATTGTCCGCCTAGCTGCTGCGTTGCATCACTTCCTGTTGTGTCCTAGACTGAAGGGTCATGATGACACATGAAGCATTACATGAGCATTTCAAAATCCATTGTTGTTGCTGAAAGGTGGAGGAGGACTTACCGTCGCGCAGGAGACAAATCAGTTTACTGCATAATTAAAATCATAAAGACAGGAACAGGATGCAGCCAAACCGCTCCAGATAGATAACGCTGACATGGACTGTGTATGTCGGCAGTGTACTTTTATATATATCTATTTTCTTTGATATGTTAGTTGACATAAAGGCATAGTGACTTTCTCAGCTAATGCTAATAGCTGCAGTTAGAGCAGGGGTCTCAAACTCAAGGCCCGGGGGCCAAATCCGGCCCGCGACTTCATTTCATGTGGCCCCGCAAGAGCTTGCAAAGAATATAATAAGTTTATTATACCGGTTCCATGCCACTTTACAGAAGCAGGTTGTCCATAAACTACATGTCCCACAATGCATCTCGTTTTGTGACATGCGCACTGAAGAGACCTGGACTTCTGCTTTCAGACGTAGTTAATTACTAAGTTATTATCCTATCCGATAATAATCCAATTCAGAGGCAATAATGTCATATAATACATTATTTTATATTTATATTATATATTTATATCGTTACAACCGGCCCTTTGAGTGCAACCTTTATGCGAATGTGGCCCACGATGAAATTGAGTTTGACACCCCTGGGTTAGAGGGAGTGGAGGGTTGGAAATACTTTCATAATCTAGTTTATTCTTCCTGACTTCTCCAACGTTTATAATCTTTGACCTTGAATTTATTTCGAGGACATTTTGGAGCGAGGGCCATCTTATTCGAGCCGAGTGTTAAATATTTATGTAACAGGTAATTTTCCAGTTTCAAGGCTTTATGTGCACGGCAGCTACAGTGTGATGTGGCAACACTGAAGTCACAGGCTCCTCCAACAGTGAAACATATCTATAGGACATAGAACAAATAAATACAATAGCGCAATAATCTTATCTGCCGAGGGGAGTAAACCCTGAGGACCCGTCCGCCTGAGGAACAAGTTGACAGAACTCCCGGTTAAATGTAGTGTCTCTCTTTTGTTTTGATAAGCGCTTGGTGCGTCCAGGTCAGCAGATCAAGGCGGCAGCTTCAGACCTCATTGCGTCATAAATATGCCCGTCTCCAGCCACACACTCCTCTCTCTCTGTGGAAGTGCAGTGACATTGTGTGTCTGCCCCTGTCCTGTGGCGACACATTGTTCCTCAGAAAGCAGAGCGCCGTCAGCAGCGAGGGTCTGGGTATTGTTTCACGGATGACCCGGCAAGGAACTGTGATTTATTGTTGGACACAAAGTCAAAGCCGAATGCCAGGCATACCGAGCCTGCATTCTGCAAAACCTCGGGAGGGAACTACACTCTTTCCATATAAGGGAATGTAGGATGTGGTCACACTTGTGTTGACGTATTTTTGTAGTGGACCCTGAAGCCAGCATCCACAAAAAACAATGGGATTCCTCTGTTGGAACTTTGATTTAGCAGAAAATACTCAGAAGGTTTATGATATTTACACGTTTAGTTTAGCAGGATAATCTCTACATATTAACACCACTTTCTGATGTAAGAAGCACGGTCACGTGACTTCACGTCACCACCGCTAAGCTAAAGGAGGCTAATGTTGGGCTATAAAGGAACTACAGCGCGGTCACATGACTTCACGTCACCACCGCTAAGCTAAAGGAGGCTAATGTTGAGCTATAAAGGAACTACAGCACGGTCACATGACTTCACGTCACCACCGCTAAGCTAAAGGCGGCTAATGTTGGGCTATGAAGGAACTACAGCACGGTCACATGACTTCACGTCACCACCGCTAAGCTAAAGGCGGCTAATGTTGGGCTATAAAGGAACTACAGCACGGTCACATGACTTCACGTCACCACCGCTAAGCTAAAGGCGGCTAATGTTGGGCTATAAAGGAACTACAGCACGGTCACATGACTTCACGTCACCACCGCTAAGCTAAAGGCGGCTAATGTTGGGCTATAAAGGAACTACAGCACGGTCACATGACTTCACGTCACCACCGCTAAGCTAAAGGCGGCTAATGTTGGGCTATAAAGGAACTACAGCACGGTCACATGACTTCACGTCACCACCGCTAAGCTAAAGGCGGCTAATGTTGGGCTATAAAGGAACTACAGCACGGTCACATGACTTCACGTCACCACCGCTAAGCTAAAGGCGGCTAGCCGGTTAGTTGTCTCATCTGGACACTTGTTAATTAGGTAATTTTCTTTATCTATTTTGAAAAATATTGATTATTTGGGGTATTTAATATCTGTGTTTTAGCGGCTTCTGCATTGGGGACTATTTTTGCCTCTAGCTTATTATACTAACATACCTCTACTTAAGTAACACTTTTAATAGAGGAATTTTATTTGAACTGCGTATATTTATAATTGAACCTCGTTTTTACTTCAGTGAAGGATCTAAATACGTCCCGCAGCACTGGTAATGTAGTGGCTGTGTTTTATGAGTTCCTCGCAAAGGTATCACCTCACATCAGCTGCCGGTCACTAGTCATGTAAACAAAACTCGCTGACTCGCCGAGGAATCTTGAGGACTCGTATTTATAGCTCTGCAGAACCCCCTGATACAATCTGCAGCACACATTTAGGGACATTACGGACACTTCCAGGAACAAGGGGTCAAAGTGAGGTCACGCAGTTTAGTGCGAGCTGATGAAAAACCAAACTGGTTTAACAAGTTGTTTTGTGCACAATTCAATTGGGAGCTTGGTTCAGCTTTTGTGTGTCTAGTTCAGGGGTGGGGAACCGTTTTCCTCTCAAGGGCCATTTCAAGTTTTACAATATCCTCAGAGGGCCGTACAAATTATTGACCTCTGCTTAAAAAAACTAAAATCACAGCCCATTCATTTCATTCTGTGCAAAGAAAAAGCAACCTCTCAATCCAGATATCTCACCATGACTCGCGCATGCACGTGCACGGTGTGGCACCAACACAGAAAGATATGGACACGAGATGTGTGCAAATGTATTTAGTTTCCTATCCACGTGGACATGATTTAAGTGGGGGCGACATAACCTCCTCTAGGGGGGTCCGGGGGCATGCACCCCCGGGAAGATTTTTTTTTTTTAAATGTTGAAGTTAAAAGCATCAATCTGGTGCACTTTGAGAGCAACATTAGGAGCTCTATGGAAACATCTCTCAACACCAGATGAAACACAACTGGAAGCAGATTTCTTTTTCTTTATGAATATTTGACAAATCACTCTCCTTTCAAACTGTATTCTTCTTTATTAATAAAAACTTTTGTCTGTCATATAGTATTTTATACCTGTTTACTTTATTCTCTTGTTCTCTTGTCAACTATAATGATCATATAAAGATGTGCCTTTACCTCACTGGTTGTAGAAAAAGCTTCTTATATTCGTTAGCATAGCTAGCTAACCAGATGCTAATAACAACACAGTTATTGACTGTCTGATCAGGATGACAGATGAGCAGATCGCCACTGGGCTTTGAACTAAAGACACAGACACGCAGAAACTGCGGCATGTGTACGGCTCCTTATGGGTACTGACATTTCTGAAGTGCCGGAGAGGCGTTCTGGTGCTCTCCGTCAGAACTGCCCCCCTGTCAGACGAGACATATACCACGTGATGACAAGTTAGGCTCGGGTTGTGTTCAAGGACCCTGACCTTGGCCAGGAAAAACAGGCACTCGCTTGTTTATTTTTTTTGCGGTCTAGATTTCTTACATTTTTTTCTTTTTTGCGTGTATTTATAAATTACCTCGAGGGCCGTACGAATTTGTCTCGCGGGCCGTATACGGTCTAGTAGAACTGGTCTAGTTAGTGAGAAATAAAAAGGGAAATATCCTTTTCATTATTATTTATTTATTTAAATATTTTGTATTTATTTTATTATTATTTTCTATAATTTAGTTAAATTTAAAAGATGTTTTCAATTTTTTTGTTTTAATCTAGTTTCAGAGGAATACAAAAAAGCAGCCTGACAATTTTATCTATATAGTATTTCTTTTTTGTTGCCTATTGTTTATTTTGGGTTGACTATAATTGTATCATGATGAAAGCTCTTCCTCTGAGCTCCAGAGTGAACAGATGTCCCAACGGGAAGCGCCTCCTTCAGTCAGCACACCTCTCCATCAGAGAACACCCGAACACTTGTATTTATCTCATTCTCCTTTTATAAACGTTCCCCACGAGAACAACACATTACACAAATGACTCAGATGAGCCGAAATATCAGAACCTATCGTCACATCTGCTTCCCGCGTGACGATAATAACAGACCACGCAGTCAACAGAGAGAAAGACTTTAAAGAGTCCTCTCCTGCTGGTGTTCAGGCGTATATCAGTATGTAGTGTCTCTACTTTAAAGAGTCCTCTCCTGCTGATGTTCAGGTGTATATCAGTATGTAGTGTCTCTACTTTAAAGAGTCCTCTCCTGCTGATGTTCAGGTGTATATCAGTATGTAGTGTCTCTACTTTAAAGAGTCCTCTCCTGCTGATGTTCAGGTGTATATCAGTGTGTAGTGTCTCTACTTTAAAGAGTCCTCTTGTGCTGATGTTCAGGTGTATATCAGTATGTAGTGTCTCTACTTTAAAGAGTCCTCTCCTGCTGATGTTCAGGTGTATATCAGTATGTAGTGTCTCTAGGTACATGGTGTACTTTTCCTCCACTACATGTATTAATACCTTTAGTTACTTCACAGATGAATGATGAAATATAATCAAGTGTTGAATCAGACTTTAGTTCCACCTGGAGTAAATCCACCAGCTACCCTGCAGTCTACAAAGTACTTCAGACTAGCTGCACCTTCACCAGCTTTGAGAACACTTTCATGATCAATCATTATAAAACACATCATATATATTATTCTGAAATGGACCAATCTGCACAACGACTACTTTCACTGTCTTTCACTATATTTAGATGAGAATACTTTCCTACTTTCACTTGAGGAACATTTTGAATGCAGGACTTTTACTGCAACAGAGTATTCCTACACTCTGGTACTTCTACTTTCACTCAAGTACAAGATCTGAGTACTTCTACTTTTACTCAAGTACTAGATCTGAGTATTTCTACTTTGACTCAAGTACAAGATCTGAGTACTTCTACTTTTACTCAAGTACAAGATCTGAGTACTTCTACTTTTACTCAAGTACAAGATCTGAGTACTTCTACTTTTACTCAAGTACAAGATCTGAGTACTTCTACTTTCACTCAAGTACAAGATCTGAGTACTTCTACTTTTACTCAAGTACAAGATCTGAGTACTTCTACTTTTACTCAAGTACAAGATCTGAGTACTTCTACTTGTACTCAAGTACAAGACCTGAGTACTTCTACTTTTACTCAAGTACTAGATCTGAGTATTTCTACTTTGACTCAAGTACAAGATCTGAGTACTTCTACTTTTACTCAAGTACAAGATCTGAGTACTTCTACTTTTACTCAAGTACAAGATCTGAGTACTTCTACTTTTACTCAAGTACAAGATCTGAGTACTTCTACTTTCACTCAAGTACAAGATCTGAGTACTTCTACTTTTACTCAAGTACAAGATCTGAGTACTTCTACTTTTACTCAAGTACAAGATCTGAGTACTTCTACTTTCACTCAAGTACAAGATCTGAGTACTTCTACTTTTACTCAAGTACAAGATCTGAGTACTTCTAATTTTACTCAAGTACAAGATCTGAGTACTTCTAATTTTACTCAAGTACACGATCTGAGTACTTCTACTTTTAGTCAAGTACAAGATCTGAGTAGAGCCTTCTTCTACCTTTCACTTGAGTAACATTTTGAATGCAGGACTTCTACTGTAACCGAGTATTCCTACTCTCTGGTTCTTCCACTTTGATCTGAATACTTCCTCTGATAGCATGTGCACGCTTTGTTTACTGAAGTGATATGTTAT
>NC_047511.1:48559912-48579912 GCF_902827115.2 Pseudochaenichthys georgianus | reverse complement strand
ACCTGACCTCCCTTTATATCAATAGAACAATAATGTCATTGTTAGCTAATGAATGTTTCCATGGTGACCAACGGCAACATGACAACGTTTCCATTGGTCCCTCTTCTTTAGAGAAGACCAGGAAGTGATGGATACACGGAACGTGTTCCAACCAATAGGCACGCAGTGACTCTAAAGAATAATGACCACGCACCAACACACATTCAGACTAAAGGAACCAGCTGTTTGGGAAATGAGAGAAGTAGAAAGTACAGGTATTTGAGTTCAACATGTAAGAAGTAGAAAGTACAGGTATTTGAGTTCAACATGTGAGAAGTAGAAAGTACAGGTATTTGAGTTCAACATGTGAGAAGTAGAAAGTACAGGTATTTGAGTTCAACATGTGAGAAGTAGAAAGTACAGGTATTTGAGTTCAACATGAGAGAAGTAGAAAGTACAGGTATTTGAGTTCAACATGTGAGAAGTAGAAAGTACAGGTATTTGAGTTCAACGTGTAAGAAGTAGAAAGTACAGGTATTTGAGTTCAACATGTAAGAAGTAGAAAGTACAGGTATTTGAGTTCAACATGTAAGAAGTAGAAAGTACAGGTATTTGAGTTCAACATGAGAGAAGTAGAAAGTACAGGTATTTGAGTTCAACATGAGAGAAGTAGAAAGTACAGGTATTTGAGTTCAACATGAGAGAAGTAGAAAGTACAGGTATTTGAGTTCAACATGAGAGAAGTAGAAAGTACAGGTATTTGAGTTCAACATGTGAGAAGTAGAAAGTACAGGTATTTGAGTTCAACATGAGAGAAGTAGAAAGTACAGGTATTTGTGTTCAAAGTGTGAGAAGTAGAAAGTACAGGTATTTGAGTTCAACATGTGAGAAGTAGAAAGTACAGGTATTTGAGTTCAACATGAGAGAAGTAGAAAGTACAGGTATTTGAGTTCAACATGAGAGAAGTAGAAAGTACAGGTATTTGAGTTCAACATGTGAGAAGTAGAAAGTACAGGTATTTGAGTTCAACATGAGAGAAGTAGAAAGTACAGGTATTTGAGTTCAACATGAGAGAAGTAGAAAGTACAGGTATATGAGTTCAACATGAGAGAAGTAGAAAGTACAGGTATTTGTGTTCAAAGTGTGAGAAGTAGAAAGTACAGGTATTTGAGTTCAACATGAGAGAAGTAGAAAGTACAGGTATTTGAGTTCAACATGTGAGAAGTAGAAAGTACAGGTATTTGAGTTCAAGATGTTAGAAGTAGAAAGTACAGGTATTTGTGTTCAACATGTGAGAAGTAGAAAGTACAGGTATTTGAGTTCAACATGTGAGAAGTAGAAAGTACAGGTATTTGTGTTCAAAGTGTGAGAAGTAGAAAGTACAGGTATTTGAGTTCAACATGTGAGAAGTAGAAAGTACAGGTATTTGAGTTCAACATGAGAGAAGTAGAAAGTACAGGTATTTGAGTTCAACATGAGAGAAGTAGAAAGTACAGGTATTTGTGTTCAAAGTGTGAGAAGTAGAAAGTACAGGTATTTGAGTTCAACATGTGAGAAGTAGAAAGTACAGGTATTTGAGTTCAACATGAGAGAAGTAGAAAGTACAGGTATTTGAGTTCAACATGAGAGAAGTAGAAAGTACAGGTATTTGAGTTCAACATGTGAGAAGTAGAAAGTACAGGTATTTGAGTTCAACATGAGAGAAGTAGAAAGTACAGGTATTTGTGTTCAAAGTGTGAGAAGTAGAAAGTACAGGTATTTGAGTTCAACATGAGAGAAGTAGAAAGTACAGGTATTTGAGTTCAACATGTGAGAAGTAGAAAGTACAGGTATTTGAGTTCAAGATGTTAGAAGTAGAAAGTACAGGTATTTGAGTTCAAGATGTAAGAAGTAGAAAGTACAGGTATTTGAGTTCAACATGTAAGAAGTAGAAAGTACAGGTATTTGAGTTCAACATGAGAGAAGTAGAAAGTACAGGTATTTGAGTTCAACATGAGAGAAGTAGAAAGTACAGGTATTTGAGTTCAACATGTGAGAAGTAGAAAGTACAGGTGTTTGAGTTCAACATGTAAGAAGTCAAAGTTAAAAGTGGTCAGAAGAATAAATCGTGGAGTAAAGTACTGATACCAGAAACATGTACTGTAACGAAGTATTTGTACTCCACTACTCCCCACCTCTGAAAATAGTACAACAGTACGTAAACTAGCGATTGATTGGCCGCTGAGGTCACAGGGTCACCCAGTGAGTGTGAGCGACCCTTCAGGTCAGTCTGCTGAGACATAAGGTCTTAGAGTGCAGTGACACAGGCTGTGAGTGAGTGTGTGTGTCTCGTTCAGATCCTCTGAGAGTCAGACCGCCTCTACAGTGTCTGTCCACGTGTCAGAGGCAGCTGCTGACATCACTATGGTTACGGTGATATAAGATCCATACAAAACATAAAGTTGCGTTCATACCGGACGCGATGCGAATATTCGCTTCGCTCTAATTGCTCGAGTTTCACCGCGGCTCTCAGCTGTGTTTACTCGCATCATTCAAACAGGATGCGCTGGCTCGGGGGCGACAACTACAACAAGAAGAACATATTTTACCGTGATTCGTAATAAACGTTTCTAAATGATGCTGAAGTAACAACACACTGATACCGGTTAGTAAAAACCATGAATTAAAGCTTTGACTAGTCTGCAGACAGACGGCAGGCGAAAAACCTTTTTAAAATGCGTGTTTTCTGAATGGAGATCGGCTAAGCTAACGTTATATATGCGCCGACCGTCCACACTCACAGCAACGGCCTCCAGACATAAATAAACCAGCGACTGTATCCTCCATGACACAGGCAGTCTGTGGTTTGTACTTGTTTAGCTTCTGTCTAGTTTCTGAACAGATATGAGGAGCTGTGAGCTCTGAGGGCTAACAGCTAACGGCTGTGTTGTTTTTCCGTTTCAACGTCAGTGACGGCAGGCTGAGGTCCTCACCGCGGATTGGCTTCCGCGAGATCGCGTCAAGCGAATTTCACGCTCCAGTTGAAAAAATTGAACTTGAGCGGTTATCGCGGCCTCCTTCAATCGCGCCGCGGCATTTGCGACAACCGCGTCATGCACGCCGCTGGAGCAAATGTGCGTCTGTCCGCGTCTCTGCATTGACTTTAAATGTAATGGTGCCGCCCCCAAACATCGCTTTGCGTCCGGTGGGAACGCAGCCATGTTGATGTAGAAGAGACGTGAAGAAGAGGGGACACATGTTGATGTAGAAGAGACGTGAAGAAGAGGGGACACATGTTGATGTAGAAGAGACGTGAAGAAGAGGGGACACATGTTGATGTAGAAGAGACGTGAAGAAGAGGGGACACATGTTGATGTAGAAGAGACATTGAAGAAGAGGGGACACATGTTGATGTAGAAGAGACATGAAGAAGAGGGGACACATGTTGATGTAGAAGAGACTGGAAGAAGAGGGGACACATGTTGATGTAGAAGAGACTGGAAGAAGAGGGGACACATGTTGATGTAGAAGAGACATGAAGAAGAGGGGACACATGTTGATGTAGAAGAGACATGAAGAAGAGGGGACACATGTTGATGTAGAAGAGACATGAAGAAGAGGGGACACATGTTGATGTAGAAGAGACATGAAGAAGAGGGGACACATGTTGATGTAGAAGAGACATGAAGAAGAGGGGACACATGCTGATGTAGAAGAGACATGAAGAAGAGGGGACACATGTTGATGTAGAAGAGACATGAAGAAGAGGGGACACATGTTGATGTAGAAGAGACATGAAGAAGAGGGGACACATGTTGATGTAGAAGAGACATGAAGAAGAGGGGACACATGTTGATGTAGAAGAGACATGAAGAAGAGGGGACACATGTTGATGTAGAAGAGACATGGAGAAGAGGGGACACATGTTGATGTAGAAGAGACATGGAAGAAGAGGGGACACATGTTGATGTAGAAGAGACTGGAAGAAGAGGGGACACATGTTGATGTAGAAGAGACATGAAGAAGAGGGGACACATGTTGATGTAGAAGAGACATGAAGAAGAGGGGACACATGTTGATGTAGAAGAGACATGAAGAAGAGGGGACACATGTTGATGTAGAAGAGACATGGAGAAGAGGGGACACATGTTGATGTAGAAGAGACATGAAGAAGAGGGGACACATGTTGATGTAGAAGAGACATGAAGAAGAGGGGACACATGTTGATGTAGAAGTGGACAGGGGACCTTTACTATGAAGCAGAGAAGCAGGAGATCTCCAGATGTGAGGCAGAGAGCAAGTCAGCTGTTCAGAGGTAACTCGAGGTCGGTACGCTCTGTCTGCTCAGCCAGAGTCTCTCCGGTTCAGACCGGTTTGTGTTCAGGAACAGGAACACGTGAAGCCGCTCGGCCGGCTGCGGATCCTCGTGATGCGACTCTGCTTTAAGTACTTCACTTGATGCTAAGTGTAACAAGTGAGAGATGACAACGATTCAACAGCTCTATTGTCAGACGAATGTCTCAGCAGTACTCAGACCTTGTACTTGAGTAAAAGTAGAAGTACTCAGGTCTGGTACTTGAGTAAAAGTAGCAGTAGGCCTACTCAGACCTTGTACTTGAGTAAAGTAGAAGTACTCAGACCTTGTACTTGAGTGAAAGTAGAAGTACTCAGATCTTGTACTTGAGTACAAGTAGAAGTACTCAGACCTTGTACTTGAGTGAAAGTAGAAGTACTCAGATCTTGTACTTGAGTACAAGTAGAAGTACTCAGATCTTGTACTTGAGTAAAAGTAGAAGTAGTCAGATCTTGTACTTGAGTAAAAGTAGAAATACTCAGATATTGTACTTGAGTAAAAGTAGAAGTAATCAGATCTTGTACTTGAGTAAAAGTAGAAGTACTCAGAGCTTGTAGTTGAGTAAAAGTAGAAGTACTCAGATATTGTACTTGAGTAAAAGTAGAAGTAGTCAGATCTTGTACTTAAGTAAAAGTAGAAGTAGTCAGATCTTGTACTTGAGTAAAAGTAGAAGTACTCAGATATTGTACTTGAGTGAAAGTAGAAGTACTCAGATATTGTACTTGAGTAAAAGTAGAAGTACTCAGAGCTTTTAGTTGAGTAAAAGTAGAAGTACTCAGATATTGTACTTGAGTAAAAGTAGAAGTAGTCAGATCTTGTACTTAAGTAAAAGTAGAAGTAGTCAGATCTTGTACTTGAGTGAAAGTAGAAGTACTCAGATCTTGTACTTGAGTACAAGTAGAAGTACTCAGACCTTGTACTTGAGTGAAAGTAGAAGTACTCAGATCTTGTACTTGAGTACAAGTAGAAGTACTCAGATCTTGTACTTGAGTAAAAGTAGAAGTAGTCAGATCTTGTACTTGAGTAAAAGTAGAAATACTCAGATATTGTACTTGAGTAAAAGTAGAAGTAATCAGATCTTGTACTTGAGTAAAAGTAGAAGTACTCAGAGCTTGTAGTTGAGTAAAAGTAGAAGTACTCAGATATTGTACTTGAGTAAAAGTAGAAGTAGTCAGATCTTGTACTTAAGTAAAAGTAGAAGTAGTCAGATCTTGTACTTGAGTAAAAGTAGAAGTACTCAGATATTGTACTTGAGTGAAAGTAGAAGTACTCAGATATTGTACTTGAGTAAAAGTAGAAGTACTCAGAGCTTTTAGTTGAGTAAAAGTAGAAGTACTCAGATATTGTACTTGAGTAAAAGTAGAAGTAGTCAGATCTTGTACTTGAGTAAAAGTAGAAGTACTCAGATATTGTACTTGAGTAAAAGTAGAAGTACTCAGATATTGTACTTGAGTAAAAGTAGAAGTACTCAGACCTTGTACTTGAGTAAAGTAGAAGTACTCAGATCTTGTACTTGAGTAAAAGTAGAAGTACTCAGAGCTTGTAGTTGAGTAAAAGTAGAAGTACTCAGATATTGTACTTGAGTAAAAGTAGAAGTACTCAGATCTTGTACTTGAGTACAAGTAGAAGTACTCAGATATTGTACTTGAGTAAAAGTAGAAGTACTCAGAGCTTGTAGTTGAGTAAAAGTAGAAGTAGTCAGATCTTGTACTTGAGTAAAAGTAGAAGTACTCAGATATTGTACTTGAGTGAAAGTAGAAGTACTCAGATATTGTACTTGAGTAAAAGTAGAAGTACTCAGATCTTGTACTTAAGTAAAAGTAGAAGTAGTCAGATCTTGTACTTGAGTAAAAGTAGAAGTACTCAGATATTGTACTTGAGTGAAAGTAGAAGTACTCAGATATTGTACTTAAGTAAAAGTAGAAGTACTCAGAGCTTTTAGTTGAGTAAAAGTAGAAGTACTCAGATATTGTACTTGAGTAAAAGTAGAAGTACTCAGAGCTTGTAGTTGAGTAAAAGTAGAAGTACCCAGATCTTGTACTTGAGTAAAAGTAGAAGTACTCAGATCTTGTACTTGAGTAAAAGTAGAAGTACTCAGATCTTGTACTTGAGTAAAAGTAGAAGAACTCAGATCTTGTTCTTGAGTAAAAGTAGAAGTACTCAGATCTTGTACTTGAGTAAAAGTAGAAATACTCAGATCTTGTTCTTGAGTAAAAGTAGAAGTACTCAGATCTTGTTCTTGAGTAAAAGTAGAAGTACTCAGATCTTGTAGTTGAGTAAAAGTAGAAGTACTCAGATCATGTACTTGAGTAAAAGTAGAAGTACTCAGATCTTGTACTTGAGTAAAAGTAGAAGTACTCAGATCTTGTACTTGAGTAAAAGTAGAAGTACTCAGATTGTGTACTTGAGTAAAAGTAGAAGTACTCAGATCTTGTACTTGAGTAAAAGTAGAAGTACTCAGAGCTTGTAGTTGAGTAAAAGTAGAAGTACTCAGATCTTGTACTTGAGTACAAGTAGAAGTACTCAGATATTGTACTTGAGTAAAAGTAGAAGTACTCAGAGCTTGTAGTTGAGTAAAAGTAGAAGTAGTCAGATATTGTACTTGAGTAAAAGTAGAAGTACTCAGATATTGTACTTGAGTGAAAGTAGAAGTACTCAGATATTGTACTTGAGTAAAAGTAGAAGTACTCAGATCTTGTACTTAAGTAAAAGTAGAAGTAGTCAGATCTTGTACTTGAGTAAAAGTAGAAGTACTCAGATATTGTACTTGAGTGAAAGTAGAAGTACTCAGATATTGTACTTAAGTAAAAGTAGAAGTACTCAGAGCTTTTAGTTGAGTAAAAGTAGAAGTACTCAGATCTTGTTCTTGAGTAAAAGTAGAAGTACTCAGATCTTGTACTTGAGTAAAAGTAGAAATACTCAGATCTTGTTCTTGAGTAAAAGTAGAAGTACTCAGATCTTGTTCTTGAGTAAAAGTAGAAATACTCAGATCTTGTAGTTGAGTAAAAGTAGAAGTACTCAGATCATGTACTTGAGTAAAAGTATAAGTGCTCAGATCTTGTACTTGAGTGAAAGTAGAAGTACTCAGATCGTGTACTTGAGTAAAAGTAGAAGTACTCAGATCGTGTACTTGAGTAAAAGTAGAAGTACTCAGATCTTGTACTTGAGTACAAGTAGAAGTACCAGAGTGTAGGAATACTCTGTTTCAGTAAAAGCATTCAAAATGTTCCTGAAAGACAGTGAAAGTAGTCGTTGTTTGATTGGTCCCTCGACAGTGAAAGTAGTCGTTGTTTGATTGGTCCCTCGACAGTGAAAGTAGTCGTTGTTTGATTGGTCCCTCGACAGTGAAAGTAGTCGTTGTTTGATTGGTCCATCTCAGAGTAATACATGTGTCTGATAATGAGTGGTCATGTCTGTCTGCTACCAGGTCAGAGGGACAGTGTGATCTCTCATGAGTCTCTCCCTGTTCCTGCCATCGTCCTCCAGACACGGTCATATGTTCTGTTCAGTGTTCCCTCTGTGTTCCTAGAGGACGAACCACAGTGTGTGTGTGTGTGTGTGTGTGTGTGTGTGTGTGTGTGTGTGTGTGTGGAGCGTCATCATGAGGCCTGCACAAAACCCCTGACTCATCCAGAAACAACAAAGACTGTCCTCTAATCACAGAGAGCTTCACATTCCTGGAGTCCCGCGCTGATTCAAAAGGAATGTGCTTCATGTTCACTCTTTGTGTTTCCACGGTGAGCTCATCGTCAGGGAAACGGGACCTTCCCCTTCTCTTCTTCTTACACCTGTTGACCCCTCATATAGTCACGGCTTAAAGGTCCCCTATTATGCAAAATCCACTTCTCCATGTCTCTTCTACATCAACATATGTCCCCTCTTCTCCATGTCTCTTCTACATCAACATGTGTCCCCTCTTCTCCATGTCTCTTCTACATAAACATGTGTCCCCTCTTCTCCATGTCTCTTCTACATCAACATATGTCCCCTCTTCTCCATGTCTCTTCTACATCAACATGTGTCCCCTCTTCTCCATGTCTCTTCTACATAAACATGTGTCCCCTCTTCTTCATGTCTCTTCGACGTCAACATGTGTCCCCTCTTCTTCATGTCTCTTCTACATCAACATGTGTCCCCTCTTCTCCATGTCTCTTCTACATCAACATGTGTCCCCTCTTCTCCATGTCTCTTCTACATAAACATGTGTCCCCTCTTCTTCATGTCTCTTCTACATCAACATGTGTCCCCTCTTCTTCATGTCTCTTCTACATCAACATGTGCCCCCTCTTCTCCATGTCTCCTCTACATCAACATGTGTCCCCTCTTCTTCATGTCTCTTCTACATCAACACGTGTCCCCTCTTCTTCATGTCTCTTCTACATCAACATGTGTCCCCTCTTCTCCATGTCTCTTCTACATCAACATGTGTCCCCTCTTCTTCATGTCTCTTCTACATCAACATGTGTCCCCTCTTCTCCATGTCTCTTCTACATCAACATGTGTCCCCTCTTCTTCATGTCTCTTCTACATCAACATGTGTCCCCTCTTCTTCATGTCTCTTCTACATCAACACGTGTCCCCTCTTCTTCATGTCTCCTCTACATCAACATGTGTCCCCTCTTCTTCATGTCTCTTCTACATCAACATGTGTCCCCTCTTCTTCATGTCTCCTCTACATCAACATGTGTCTCCTCTTCTTCATGTCTCTTCTACATCAACATGTGTCCCCTCTTCTTCATGTCTCCTCTACATCAACATGTGTCCCCTCTTCTTCATGTCTCTTCTACATCAACATGTGTCCCCTCTTCTTCATGTCTCTTCTACATCAACATGTGTCCCCTCTGTGGAAAGAGACTCTGAAAGTTTAAGGAACAAAGATTCTGAAACAGAGGGGATTATGGGTAATGCTGCAATGATCTGTTTGGTGTTTCAGCCAATCAGAGACAGGCTCTGGATATATCTGAGACCTGTGATATACTGATGAAGAAGAGGATAACAGGGGACCTTTAAATAATGGACTGAGTGGAAATTGAGAAACTAGGACAGACTTCTCTAACACGTCGTACACCAAACCACGTTACATAATAATACCTGGTAGATTAAACGATGATGAAAATAATGCAGCATAGTCTAGGTCAGTGGTTCCCAACCTTTTTTCCCAAGAGCCCCCTCAAATAATCCAACTGAAACCGGCATGGACAAGGACTACGTTTTAAAAATGCGCTTATCCAGAAAAGCCTGGTTTGGACGAAACATTTCTATTAAAGAAAGAATGATACATTTCTGTCTTTTTATGCCTATAATAGTAACTGTGGAGGAAACCTCTGTGTAGCAATGCAGAGGGAGTCACTGACTCATGAAGGAGACACGGGACGAGCAGGATCTTTGATGTCAAACACTGATAGTATCGGCCGGATAAAGTCACAGCAGCCAGAGATTCTGACTGCACGTGTAGGTTGCCACGTCAAATCTGATCAGCCTCGCATCTTGGTAGACCCTTTAACTAGTTTACAGAGAGTCAAATCCACATATTGGGGATGGGCGTAAACACCTGGAGACACAGGAGATGTCTCTCACATCTGTGGTGCTTAGAAGCCAGCGTTCTCACAGTCGTACAACCCCCCATGTGCCGCTATAGGTCAGGCCATAAAACCTGGTAGTATCAACATACGACTGCATTATC
Source organism: Pseudochaenichthys georgianus (assembly GCF_902827115.2). Taxonomy (NCBI): domain Eukaryota; kingdom Metazoa; phylum Chordata; class Actinopteri; order Perciformes; family Channichthyidae; genus Pseudochaenichthys; species Pseudochaenichthys georgianus. Next base: position 48,569,917 of record NC_047511.1, on the reverse strand, counting down.
ACATTCCTTACGGGAGATTAGAAGCAGGGATGGTCGTAAATGTCAACACACAGAATAGGTTAAATATCTAGGAGTAAAGACAGAAATATCCTTTGACACTAACTTGAATTTTTATTAAAATTAATTAATCAATTATTTTGTATATATATCCCTAGGTTGGGAACCCCTGGTCTAGGTGAGAAGAACTAAAGATGAACTGGAACTACTTTCTGCTAAATAAGTAGTCCTTAGGTAAGTAGAAATGCTTCCTAACTAGCAGGCTGTTTCAAAGTAAAAAAATAAGGCATGAATACAACTTTTTATTGATTTCTATATGTTTTGTTTTTCATATTCTCATGTTGAATATTTAGGATTTGAGACCTTCTACATGCTGTGACCCCGTGTTAAAGAAACTGTGCATCTTAAGAGGAGGACTATTGGATGTAAACGGGGATGTGAGAAAAATAACTAATCAAGAAAACAGAATAAAATAATGAACGGTTTCTCTCTGACGGATTAGAGACGAGAGTCGATGCAACAATATCAAATATAAAACCCCATTAAACAAAGTGAACATATAGGTACAACAGAGATAGACATACGTATATCTATCATATAATCAGTTCCTCCCTCTGACAGGACGGTCTGTTCTCGGTGTGCGATGAGTCCCTCTGTGCAGGGCGTGGGGGGCTCCATTGTTCACATGTGTCTGTATCAGTGTGTGTGTGGGTGTCTTCCTGAGTGGCGCTGGAGGTCCTCCAGGGTCTGGGCCCTGCAGACTCTCTGTCTCGCTCCAGTTCCAGCACCAAGGCCTCTCCATTGTTCCCCTCGCTCCCTTTGTCCTCTGCAGTCTGCAGCTGATCCACAGAAAGGAGGAAGTGCCGAGCCCACCAAACAATAGCAGACCTCAGATCCTATTTTTATATATATATAAACTCTTCGTTTAATCTGCTTATTCTGGGGGTTTGGCAATTCTGTAATCACTCTGGATTTAAAAAAAACCTGTACAGTATCAGCAACTTAGAGTTTTAGGGAAGCTATTTGGAAAGTAGAACACATGTACCCCAGGGAGAAATGTAGTTTAGTTAACCACGTTCAGTTTAATTACTTTAAAGGGGCTCTTCTGCTCATTTCAGATACACTACATACTGATATACACCTGAACATCAGCAGGAGAGGACTCTTTAAAGTAGAGACACTACATACTGATATACACCTGAACATCAGCAGGCGAGGACTCTTTAAAGTAGAGACACTACATACTGATATACACCTGAACATCAGCAGGAGAGGACTCTTTAAAGTAGAGACACTACATACTGATATACACCTGGACATCAGCAGGAGATGACTCTTTAAAGTAGAGACACTACATACTGATATACAACTGGACATCAGCAGGAGAGGACTCTTTAAAGTAGAGACACTACATACTGATATACACCTGAACATCAGCAGGAGAGGACTCTTTAAAGTAGAGACACTACATACTGATATACACCTGAACATCAGCAGGAGAGGACTCTTTAAAGTAGAGACACTACATACTGATATACACCTGAACATCAGTAGGAGAGGACTCTTTAAAGTAGAGACACTACATACTGATATACACCTGAACATCAGCATGAGAGGACTCTTTAAAGTAGAGACACTACATACTGATATACACCTGAACATCAGCAGGAGAGGACTCTTTAAAGTAGAGACACTACATACTGATATCCACCTGAACATCAGCAGGAGAGGACTCTTTAAAGTAGAGACACTACATACTGATATACACCTGGACATCAGCAGGAGAGGACTCTTTAAAGTAGAGACACTACATACTGATATACAACTGGACATCAGCAGGAGAGGACTCTTTAAAGTAGAGACACTACATACTGATATACACCTGAACATCAGCAGGAGAGGACTCTTTAAAGTAGAGACACTACATACTGATATACACCTGAACATCAGCATGAGAGGACTCTTTAAAGTAGAGACACTACATACTGATATACACCTGAACATCAGCAGGAGAGGAGTCTTTAAAGTAGAGACACTACATACTGATATACACCTGAACATCAGCAGGAGAGGACTCTTTAAAGTAGAGACACTACATACTGATATACACCTGAACATCAGCAGGAGAGGACTCTTTAAAGTAGAGACACTACATACTGATATACACCTGAACATCAGCAGGAGAGGACTCTTTAAAGTAGATACACTACATACTGATATACACCTGGACATCAGCAGGAGAGGACTCTTTAAAGTAGACACACTGCATACTGATATACACCTGAACATCAGCAGGAGAGGACTCTTTAAAGTAGAGACACTACATACTGATATACACCTGAACATCAACAGGAGAGGACTCTTTAAAGTAGAGACACTACATACTGATATACACCTGAACATCAGCAGGAGAGGAGTCTTTAACTACTTAAAAGAGGCCTTGATTGCACTTATTGTAAGTCACTCTGGATAAATTAAAGTTCACTCTTCACCCATCTTATCAACAGGTTTTATGACTAAGGAAATCACGCATATCCGCACTGAGATTATTCGATATGTCAGTATCTTATCAGAGGTATAAAGGAGGCTGTCTCAGCAGATATTTGGTGAAAGGAGGGAAACCCAGGAGTGAGACAGGAAGTGCAATCGACGCCTGATGTAATGGATGACGCAGTGGAAAGGGCTGGTCGGGTGTAATCTGTGCATGATAACCATCTGATGAGAGTCCAGAGACACCAGGTGAACGCACACGTTATGACACCGGTCAAAGTGCAGGGGCCTCATTTATAAGGCCGTGCGTAGGATTCACGTGGGAAGGTTGCTTACGTAGAAGAAATCCAAAAAATAGGTACGGACATTTTCCGATTCACCAAAACATTGCGTACCGGCGAGGAAAGTGCGTACGGCACTTCCTACGCCGGTTTCCCTTTATAAATCACAATCGACTCGAAATGCGGTGCCGCTTTTGCGGGCTTCACGTAACGCCCATATGTGCCTATAAATAGTCAAAGAAACGCCAATTCATTCATTCATTCTGACTGCATGAAGAAGAGCAGGAAATGACGACAGAACAGCTAAAACAGACGTCTCACATCGTGTCAGATTCTGGTTATTCTGGGGAGGTCGAGATAAATCACATTGTTTGGTGGATGCAGTTTGAACCAGAGTAGCAGCATGGAGGGCGGATCGTCACCAACATAAATAAATAAGTGGTCCGAAAAAAGTTAATGACAAAAGAAATACACATAGCCTTCCTCAGGCAGTGTGTATGTACCGGGGACAGAAAAAAAATGATGGACTCCGGACTGTATGTCCCTGATAGGTGAGAGTGAGATTAATATTATGTCAACACGTCAACCAACAACAGAGGACATCATGAACTCTTACCTAACACTTTCCCTGTGTCAATATGGAGGGCCTCTTGTATTTTTGTGTGTGACACTTGTGTATTGTTGCACTACAAATACTATGCACAGTGTACAATCCCTAAAGTTCATCTTTCAGAAACAGAGGATTCCTGCACAATCCGTCCAACACCACAAATGTCAAAGTTAGCTCAAAATACAGTAAAAATGTACATTATTCAAAATGGCCGACTTCTGGTTGGCTTCGGCTTATGAAAGCCAATTTGAAATATGTCGGCAATGTTAAGAACAATGGGTGGACCAAATTTGGTGAATATCAGAGAAACCATATGAGAGTAGTAGGGAAAAGTTTGACATGTGAATCGCCAGGAATGGTGTCTTCTCTCAAAAGGCTTCCTCAAACTGAGTGGTAACATCCCTGATAAGTTAAAGTGTGATTAATGTTATGTAAACACATCAAACGAAGACATCTCGAACTCTTACCTAAAATGTCAATGTGGAGGACTTCTTGGATGTGGTGTGACAATTGTGTATTGTTGCACATTCCTACGACTAATACATCCAAATCCACTAATGTCAGATTTCACTAAAGATACAGTAAAAATGCACATTATTCAAAATGGCCGACTTCCCGTTGGGTTCGGTTTATGAAAGCCAATTTGAAATATGTCGGCAATGTGACAAACAATGGGTGGACCACATTCGGTGAATATCTGAGAAACTGTATCAGAGTAGTAGGGAAAAGTTTGACAAATCGCGAGGAAGGGTGCGTTCTCCTTTGACCTTCGACCTCGCCGGTATCTGATAAAGTGTGTCGGGGCGAGAGGGCACGGAAAAGGTTTCCTCGAACTGAAGGGACTCTGGACTGAGAATCACAGACAGGTGAACGTGTGATTATTGGAAACACCTCAACAGTACACACACACACACACACACACGCATTCACGCACGCACGCACAAACACACACACACACACACACACACACACACACACACACACACACACACACACACACACACACACACACACACACACACACACACACACACACACACACACACACACACACACACACACACACACACACACACACACACCACACACACACACACACACACACACTCTCTTCCTGAACAGTTCCTTTGTATTACAATGTCTCTAAATGTTCTCTTATTTACAAAAGTGTGCGTCACTCTTTAGTGTCCCCTGGTCTCCCAGCTGTGTGCGTCACTCTTTAGTGTCCCCTGGTCTCCAAGCTGTGTGCGTCACTCTTTATTGTCCCCTGGTCTCCCAGCTGTGTGTGTGTCACTCTTTATTGTCCCCTGGTCTCCCAGCTTTGTGCGTCACTCTTTATTGTCCCCTTGTCTCCTAGCTGTGTGCATCACTCTTTAGTGTCCCCTAGTCTCCCAGCTGTGTGTGTCACTCTTTATTGTCCCCTGGTCTCCCAGCTGTGTGCGTCACTATTTAGTGTCCCCTAGTCTCCCAGCTTTGTGCATCACTCTTTATTGTCCCCTTGTCTCCTAGCTGTGTGCATCACTCTTTAGTGTCCCCTGGTCTCCCAGCTGTGTGCGTCACTGTTTAGTGTCCCCTGGTCTCCAGCTGTGTGTGTCACTCTTTAGTGTCCCCTAGTCTCCCAGCTGTGTGCGTCACTATTTAGTGTCCCCTAGTCTCCCAGCTTTGTGCATCACTCTTTATTGTCCCCTTGTCTCCTAGCTGTGTGCATCACTCTTTAGTGTCCCCTGGTCTCCCAGCTGTGTGCGTCACTGTTTAGTGTCCCCTGGTCTCCAGCTGTGTGCGTCACTCTTTAGTGTCCTCTGGTCTCCCAGCTGTGTGCGTCACTCTTTAGTGTCCCCTGGTCTCCCAGCTGTGTGCGTCACTCTTTAGTGTCCCCTGGTCTCCCAGCTTTGTGCGTCACTCTTTAGTGTCCCCTGGTCTCCCAGCTGTGTGCGTCACTCTTTAGTGTCCCCTGGTCTCCCAGCTGTGTGCGTCACTCTTTAGTGTCCCCTGGTCTCCCAGCTGTGTGCGTCACTCTTTAGTGTCCCCTGGTCTCCCAGCTTTGTGCGTCACTCTTTAGTGTCCCCTGGTTTCTGCAGCTTTTAGTAAACGCTGCGCATGTCTCCTCAAGTTGCTGAAGATGTGTTTGGCTTATCAATAGCTAAGGTTCTTAATGAATGTATCAGCTGTAGTGGCAGGGTCGGCTCTAGAACAAATCGAATGGGGGGGCAATCATTTACCATGGGGGGGGCACACACTGCCGTCAACAACCAACACACAAACACCAACGCAACTTCAATTTAAAAAAACATGCTGTAAAGTCTATTGTCTTTCACACACATTGCAGGGTGCAGTGCTATTGTATAGCGCACCTATGACTTCTGCATACATGCACGGTTGTCGCACGACCACCAAAACAGAAATATATGGACATAGGCCACCATATAAAAAGTGTGCAAATGTATTTAGTATCTATGTGAACATGTTTAGGTGGGGCATGCTCCCCCGGGAAGATTATTTTTAAAATATTGAATCAATCAATCATCAATCTGGTGCACTTTGGGAGCACAATGAAGAGATCTATGGATAGCCTATCTCTCAGCATCCATATGAAACAGAACTGTAAACAGATTTACTTTTTCTTTATGGATATTTTACTAATCACTCCCCTTTTAAACTGTATTCTTGTGTTACTGTCCTATAGTATTTCATACCCGTTTTTCATTTATTCTCTTATTCTTTAATAACTATAATGATCAGGTGTTCCTCGAAAATACTTGTTTACATAAATGGTGACCAAACCGTTTGATACCCACTGAGATAACTTACACTAAAGTGAACTATCTAAACACTGAGAGAGTCCTTACCTCACTGAGCTGAGGTTATAAGATCCTCTCAGTCTGACAGGAGAGGACTCTCCTCCACCTTGGTGTAGAAACAGCTCTTTATATCCGTTAGCATAGCTAGCTAACCAGATGCTAACAACAACATTCCGCGTTACCACTCGCGCACTCACACAATGCGCTCGTGCCACACACACAGAGCCGAGCTTGAATGAAACAGAGACCCAGAAGTAGGCTACTTGTACTGTCTGTATATCATATTATGTTCGATGGCTTTACTGTATAATCAGTGTAACAGATGAACAGATCGCCACTGGGATCTCATCTAAACACACAGCCACGTAATGATGACAAAACAAAGGTCGGGGGTCATTGGTCAAGCAACACACCAATCAGAGAGCAGCAGTGAGCACACCTCAGGCTGTGTTTTATATTTGTATTATTTATTTCTGATGTATTTTCACACAAAAAACCGTTAGTGGAAACGTTTTCACTTATATGATGCAAAAAAAAAAACGGCAAAGTGGCAAGGCTTGCCCACCCTGCGTTGGAGGGGCACAGTGACTCATTTGGGGGCATGGCCCGCGAATGACCCCCCTTGACGCCGACCCTGTGTAGTGGGGGTCATGTGACCAGCGACGGACCAATCACAGAGTGTCTGTTTGTTAACATCCTGGTGTTCACAGCCTCAGAGTGAAATGTGTGCAACAATAGCCGCTGCCAGACCAGCCCAACATCCATCAGCTGCACAGGAAGTGGATAATGAAAGAGGAAACTGATAAGACTCAATGACTCCGCCGCTGATGAGTATCTGAGCGAGCGAGCGTCAGGCGTTACGCCACCGAGCGAGAGGAAGCCTGCAGTCGCGCTTTGATCAGCCGGAGCAGAGCTGATGTGTTCTCCAGACGCTGAGGGCACGCCATCAGGTCAACACAAGAGACGCAGAGCCTTTCAGAAGGGGCCATGCACTTGAATCAAATCAGTCCAACTCCGCTCTGGGATCTCAAACTTTGCAACGCTCGTTCGTACAGGAATAATGCTCCACTTCTGGAGTTAAGAACTTAGCACTTATATACTAATAAAGGGCTGGCTTACCTAAAGCCAGTTGAGGAGCACTTGAAATGTTTGGCTCTATGAAACCTGATGTACTTTATGATTCTGATTTCTTCAAGTTTGTATTTTGTTGGTCGCTTTGGATAAAAGCGTCAGCTAAATGCAATGTAATGTAATGCTTCAAGAAATGCAAAGATTTGATCAATATTAATATTTGTATTCCGATGCATTATTGCCAATGTATCTCCGAGAACATGCATGACGTTTGATCGCTTCTCAGAGGTCAGATCTGTGAATACAGCAGAGACGAGGTCATCTTTTTAAAGACGTGTTGCATACATTATACATATGTGTATATATGGAGACAATTCTCTTAACTTGCCTGTATATATTATATGAATGATTATATGAATTATCCAAGGTTAAGGTATTCATTTATATTGTATGTTAACGTATATTAAGGGAGAAGGGGTCGGATGAAATAAGTGTAAACTTCTTCCGACCCCTTTTCGGACGTGTAGCTAAAGTGTTGTTGTTTATTGTTATCAGACGATGATACTACAGATTATTCAATTATTATTTAAATATTTCGTTTAGTTATTGCATTCATTTGTATAGTACTGTATCATGTCTGTATCATCTTTTGTTTCATTTGTATTTTCTTTGGTTTTACACGCTCGAAAAAAATAAATAAACTAAACTAAACTAAACCTTTTGTAATCTCATGCCTGAGCCTTTTGACCGTCAGAATGAGATTTGTCCCGATGTCGATTCTTTGCTTAAAAAGAGGCAACGGTTGGATCATTATGAACATTTCTACACGTGCATTATTGACACTGTATCGCCAGGAACATAATTAGGTTTAATCTGCTTCATGAACCAAAACGTGGCGGTTCTGGAGATTACTCTGGCACTAATGTTGGTGTTTAATGTTAGCGATGCTAATCTGCAGCAAGGCACTGCTCTGTGGTCGTCTGCACAGAAACAGATTCTCTCACTCACCTCGTTCACACCAACGCAACTCCGGTTCAAGCTCCGCGCTAGAGCTTTTCAGGTTCAGAACCAGTTCTTCGGTTTAGCTCCGGCTCTTTTCACACCGCCCAGAGTCCGACTGGTAATGCGTCGTTGCGTCATCGTTTGCGTGCCTGTTTCATAAAGCCGAACCGCGCGGGTGAAATCAGTCGCATTCACTTCTTATGGCTCCATCTGAGTCATTTCTGTGGTTTAGTTATTCTTATAACAAAGTGCACTCGTGTCAATAGGTTTTTTTAAAACACAACTGCTTCCGAGGTCGGTCTTATTTCTTAAGGTGGACTGAACCATGAGTGTGGAGTAACGTTGTATCTTTCATTTAAATGAACTGTAGCCGTCACCCAGGTGTGCAACAGCTGTTCTCAAAAGAACACGTGAAGTAAAGTTTAATATTTATAGTTTTATAGATGTATAATGAGTTGTAATGAGGTGATCAACGTGAATGCTCAGGTTCCACCTTAACACGCAGACACGTTGTTCACCATGAGCAGAAACCTTTATATACAGTCTCTGGCAGAAACACTGAAACTCTTGTTAAGTTTCTCCGTCGTTGTGTACAAACTGGATACAACGCGGGCTTGTTGTTGTTGATCCGCCCCTGCCCCTGTTGATCCGCCCCTGCCCCTGTTGATCCGCCCCTGCCCCTATTGATCCGCCCCTGCCCCTGTTGATCCGCCCCTGTTGATCCGCCCCTGCCCCTGTTGATCCGCCCCTGCCCCTGTTGATCCGCCCCTGCCCCCGCCTCGACGTAAGCGTGACGTATGCGGTGCTTTTGCTCTGGCCGGACAATTTTTTGGTGCTCGAAATGAACCGGATTCCGGAGCTAAGAGGCGGCTCCGCTGCGGTGTGAACAGGAAAACCCGGTGCTTTTCAAGCTCCAGCTCCGAACCGGCCCCGAAACACCGTTGGTGGGAATGAGGAATCGGAGCCTTTCTGTTCCTCCATGGCATTTGTCCCGATGTTACCGAGCACGTTCTGGTCTTTCCTCCACTTTGTTCCACAGGGAAATATCTAAACAACCATTGGATGGATAGCCACGGTATTTGTGCTTAAGGTCAAACTGCGTTGGCTTCAGTGAAGTGCAGACTTTTCCTGTGCGCCTATCTTTGGATCTAAACAATGGATTAGCACAAACTGATAACAGACAGCTTGAAAAGCAACAAGTTCATTTGTTTGCATTTCTTGTGTTATAATTACACATCAGAGGGCCCGGGCCCTTCCTAATCCGCTTCACTACACTGGCCTACTGTGATATAAATGGATCTGGTCCACATCCCGGACTTGGTTAACCCACACACTGCAGCATGTGCACTTCACTCTGCATCGGCCAATCAGCTCGCTCGCAGTCCACACTTCTTGTCACAGACTGAAAACCCACCTGTTCCCCTCGTAGCTTGAATACAGTGTGGGACTCAAAGGGGTCCCGGCAGGTTTAAAGCCCATGCAGCGGCACTCACGCTGTCCTGTGGAAGTCACAGAGTACACGGTGTACACGGTGTACAAGGTGTACAAGGAGTACAAGGAGTACAAGGTGTACAAGGTGTACAAGGTGTACATGGTGTACAAGGTGTACAAGGAGTACAATGTGTACAAGGAGTACACGGTGTACAAGGTGTCAGCTGCATGAACCAGTTCCAACAGGAGAAGAGCAAACTGAACAACACTCAGAGCTCAGAGGCTCCGCAGAACTGGTTTCAAACCTGTTTACAAGTAGTAATGC
>NC_047511.1:48492412-48554912 GCF_902827115.2 Pseudochaenichthys georgianus | reverse complement strand
CTGCAGGGTTCTTCAGGGTTCTGCAGAGTTCTTCAGGGTTCTTCAGGGATCTTCAGAGTTCTTCAGTATTCTGCAGGGTTCTTCAGGGTTCTGCAGAGACACACGGATCCTCTGTGTTGCATCATGTGTGTTTTCTGTGATGGTGACACTCAACTGAAAGGTCCAGATCGGCTCGTGGCACCCTGCTGTGTTCATCAGTACAATAAAAACCCCTCTCTCATATCACTGACACCACGTGTACTTCCATCACACAGAGTGCACATCACGGTGTGGTTCAGCATTGGAAGAAGTTACGTTGATTCTGTGACTTCCTCTCTGCTGTCCTTTGACCCCGGCTGAGCCTGATTGGCATTCGGAGCATTGTATTTCCCTCTCATTGTATTCCTGTTGTGTGTGTTGCTCTGATTTGAGCTGCGGAGGAGGAGATAGCATTGCTTTCATTTGTATAAAGTGTCTCTGTGTTTGAAGCACTTTGAGTTTCATTTGAAAAGTGTTCGAGACATAAAGGTTGGTTTGGGTTGGTTTGACACTGTTGACCACAGCATATATTACTAGACCGACTGGAAAACTGGGTGGGACTTTCGGAAACAGTTCTAAATTGGTTTGAATCCTACTTAAAGGACAGAAAAAACGTTGTTTCTATAGGTAAATACACATCTGAGTTTACAAATATGACATGTGGGATTCCTCAAGGCTCCATCTTGGGGCCTCTTCTCTTTAACGTCTACATGCTACCACTGGCTCAGATAATGAAGAACAACAAAATAAGTTACCATAGCTATGCAGATGACACACACATTTACATAACCATTTAACCAGGAGACTATGCTCCAGTTCAAACACTGAGTAAGTGCATTGAACAAATCAATGACTGGATGAGTCAGAACTTTCTCCAATTAAACAAAGATAAAACTGAGGAAATGGTTTTTGGAGCCAAGGCAGAACGTATAAAAGTTAGCGCTGAGCTTCAGTCTGCAATGTTCAAACCAACAGATAAAGCCAGACATCTAGGTGTAGTCATGGACTCTGACCTGAGTTTCAACAGTCACATTAAAACAGTTACTAAATCAGCCTACTATCACCTAAAGAACATATCTAGGATTAAAAGACTAATGTCACAGCAGGATTTGGAAAAACTTGTCCATGCTTTATCTTCAGTATACTCGACTACTGCAATGGTGTCTTCACAGGTCTCACTAAAACATCTATTAGGAAGCTGCAGCTGATTCAGAACGCCGCTGCTCGAGTCCTCTCTGACACTAAGAAAGTGGATCACATCACTCCTGTTCTGAAGTCTTTACACTGGCTTCCTGTGTGTCAAAGAATAGATTTCTAAATACTGCTGCTGGTTTATAAAGCACTGAATGGTTTAGGCCCAAAATACATTACTGACCTCCTGCTAAATTATGAACCATCCAGATCTCTCAGGTCTTCAGGGACTGGTCAGCTTTCTGTCCCCAGAGTCAGAACTAAACATGGAGAAGCAGCGTTCAGTTATTATGCTCCAAATATCTGGAACAAACTCCCAGAAACCTGCAGGTCCGCTGCAACTCTGACTACTTTTAAATCCAGCAAGAAGACTTTTCTTTTTGTCGCTGCTTTTAATTGAACTATTCACATCTTAAACTGCATTGTAACTTTTATCCATGTATTTTTCCTTAATGTTTATTTTATTAGCTTTTCTTTTTTAATGCTTAATGTCTTTCATTTTTTTTTGTAAAGCACTTTGAATTGCCTTGCGTTGAAAAGTGCTATATAAATAAACTTGCATTGCCTTGCCTTGCCTTGGGTTCAGTTCCTCTGGTGCGGTTAGAGAGCGCCCTCTGGTGTTAAAGCAGTGTCACTATTATATATCTGTATTTCTATATCTCATGTGTTGGACCTCTGCAGACCTCTGCAGTCACCGTTTCAATCAGATGAGATAGAACGTGTGTGACAAACACTTTGTTTGTTGTTCTTTCGTATGGTCTTAACAAAGCACTGATGAAGAAGAAGATGAAGAGGTTTTTACACACACACACACACACACACACACACACACACACACACACACACACACACACACACACACACAACACACACACACACACACACACACACACACACACACACACACTGCTTCATCCCAGAGAGTACACACACACACACACACACACACACACACACACACACACACACACACACACACACACACACACACACACACACACACACACTGCTTCATCCCAGAGAGTACACACACACACACACACACACACACACACACACACACACACACACACACACACACACACACACACACACACACACACACACACACACACACACACACACACACACACACACACACACACACACACACAGATTGGCAGCAAGACGTTTTTTATTCTAAATCATTTCTCAGATCCAGCTTCTGTTGAGTAGATTTGCTGTTTTTACAAATATTGAAATCATTTTTGCATTTTTTCTGGAACTAGTACATTTACTTGTAAGTAAATTGTTCTAATCATATCAAACAGTGCTTAGTGTTGCCCCTCTTCAATTTAGTTCAATTCTTTCGTGTACAAGTATGATTTGAAGGCCACAAAATATGCGTCATTATTGTATTATTCCTCCATCTAGTGGTCAGACGGCGAACTGCACCCTGTTCCGAGAATGTGCACACATGCATCGATACAAACCCTGATTATAAAAGCATTTCAATCCACAAAAGAGACCTTTTGTACCGCAGAAAAGCCCCGACGAGTCCCTGCGAACAGAAGCAGCTCCATTCAGGACAGCATGCCACTTCCTGTTTACATCCAGATCGATTTTCTATCCGTTTGGATTTCTTTACATTGTGCTTTATTCACGCTGGCCATTGTGTGTGCCGTTAATGCCACTGTTTGTCCTGGAGAAGCTGAACAGATCTGGAGCAAACACGAGGCTGAGAGCAGGGCCGGACTGGGACAATAAGTCAGGCCGGGAATTATACACCCAGCCAGGCCACTACAGTTTTTTGTGCCATTTTGCTGGATTTATTTGTCAATATTTACAGCGTTGCTGCCCGTAGTGATAGCCCTAAATCTACTACCCAAAAATAAACATATGGAGATGGGTTACTATTTTAAAAAATGTGCAAATCTATTTAGGAACCTATTCATGTGAACATATTTTAAGTGGGGGTGGACCTCAAATCCTATAGGGGGGTCCGGGGGCATTCTCCCCCGGTAAGATTTTTTTTTTAATGTTGGACTTAAATGCATCAATCTGGTTCACTTTGAGGGGGAAATAAAGGGAGAGACTACACCCACATGAAATAGAACTGTATACATTTAAATAATCATAAAATCATAAGTACATGGCCATAACCAATAACATACCATATCCAATATGAAAAAACATTGAAACTTGTTTATTTATTTGTTTTTGGTTCATTTATAGTTGTGAGTGTGTCTGTGCTCCTGAACCAGCCTCACCTGTCTCCAGGGGCGCCGCCAGGGATTTTGGGCCCCATGAAAATATATCACATTGGGCCCCACCACCAGGCACAGGCCACTTTGTTTATAAATTACCTCGAGGGCCGTACCAAATGGTCTAGTGGTCCGTATATGGCCCGGGGGCCGGAGGTTCCCCACCCCTGCTTTAATATAATAACATTAGTATTAATATCATAACCAAAATGTCGGTGATTAACATTTTGTTTACAGACTGATCACTCAATGCTTCAAACGGTCCATCATCCTAAATAGACTAAAAGCAGTTTTTTGTTTTATATAGATCATTGGCTATGTGGGAAAATACTGTGTTTGAAATGTATAATTTAAATTAGATGTTAGCTTTTTGTTATATATATATATATATATATAATATATATATATTGTATTCCAGTCTCCCTTCAGATGTGTTAAGTTGTATTCAACACAATGCTGCTCACCTCCTTCAGTTTGGAGGAAAGCTGGTTCAGGTTCAGCATTATGGGGGGACAGGGCTGCTGAGCCTAAAGATGGATCTGTTGGTCCTGGCACCAGCGGGGGGGACAACTGATTTAGGATGAATAGCCGCTAAAAATGTGCCTGCATTTATTAAAGGTAGGTAGGTAGGTAAGAATGGAGAAACCAGCTCGAGTGCGCTAGAATTTGAAAGTAGACAACCGAAAAAAATCTGCCCCTTCTTTCAGAGTTCCTTACAGAGCCCCTCCTCCAACACACACAAACGCGGACATGATCAATGAGCGCACGAGATAAGTTTGTGCACAGATGTAAGGTAAATCAGCGATGTAAACGGTGACGTCATGACGCAGCAAGGGCAGCTCTGGGGCGCCAGTGGGCGGTGTGAACAGAGCGGGAGCTGAAAAGGGAAACCGGAGCTGAATCAGAAAAGCTCCCGCTCGGAGCTAGAAACTGAAAAGCGCTGGTGTGAAAGCCGCATTTGAGGCAGCAGCGAAGACTAGTTTTAGCTCTCAACACGTTTTTAAAGTGTATCTTACATTTTTTTCAAGGCAAGGCAAGGCAAGGCAAGGCAAGTTTATTTATATAGCACTTTTCGACGCAGGGTAATTCAAAGTGCTTTACAAAAAAGAAATGAAAGACATTAAGCATTAAAAAAGAAAAGCTAATAAAATAAACATTAAGGAAAAATACATGGATAAAAGTTACAGTGCAGTCTAAAATATGAATAGTTCAATTAAACATTACAAGAAAAAGTACATGGATAAAAGTTACAGTGCTAATAAAATAAACATTAAGGAAAAATACATGGATAAAAGTTACAGTGCAGTCTAAAATATGATTTAATTTAGACAGACTTTCTTCACCATATTTTGCTCGCATGACATCCACAATCGGACCCTCAGGAGGCTGTACACATCCCCTCCCCTGCTTTGCTTCCATAACAAAGTCTTTAAAGTGTTACCAAAACACTCCGTGTTACCAAAACACTATTTTTCATCCGTCGATGCCAGATATTCCAAATATCTCTGCTTTCACATAGTTAACGTTTTATTTTGTATTATTCATGCATATTTTACTAATCACTCCCCCTTCAAATGGAAATATGTGTTTACTTGAATGGTGACCAAACCGTGAGACCCACTGAGAACTAAGTTAACTATCTAAACACTCAGCAGAGTCCTTTACCTCACCTGAGCTGAGGTTATCAGCCTCTCAGTCTGACAGGAGAGGACTCTCCTCCACCTTGTTGTTGAAACAGCTCCTTATATCCGTTAGCGCAGCTAGCTAGCACCAGATGCTAACAACAACAATAGCCTACACGTAACCGATGCGCGCGCTTTCTCTCTCTTGCTCACTTGCGCCACACATACACACACACCCTCCCGAGCTTGAATGACACACAGAGACCAATCGAGGGCATTAGTGTATGGTCTGTATGAAAGTGGCCATGTCGGCAGGCCACATCATGTAGACAGCCAGTCACCCCCCAGAGTCAGACCCACATTTGCGCAGCGTTGCGTTCACAATACATAGGCTACAGCAGGCCACTAAGCAGGCCAGGCCATCGGGAAACCTCCCGGTGCTCCCGATGGCCAGTCCGGGCCTGGCTGAGAGTCTCCGAGGTTTGGAGGAACAGCTTTGATCCGCTCAGAGGAGAAATTATAGATTACTGTGATTCATTTCCATTTGACACAAACCGCCAGATGTAGGACTGTAAAAGAGAGGATAACCAATAACTCAACAAGAGCCTGCAAACACATCAGCTGTCCTGATTATTAACTGTGTTCAAGAGAGGAACTTCAAGTGTTTCCTTTCCATGTAATGTGCATTCAGGGGGTGTTACAGGTACCCTAGGACTTAAAGGTGGGGTAGGTAAGTTTCAGAAACCGGCTCGAGATACACTTTTTGTTATATTCCATGGAATGCTCTTAACATCCCGATAGCAATGAATATCTGAAGTGCTTTGACAAAAAATCCATTAAAAAATGTCATCTGTTGAAGCCGTAATACTGTAAAACGTACATCCAATCCGTTTAGCCGATGGCCTACCTGCCTGTCAGCCTTCCATCGGGGCACAAACTTATCTCGTGCCCTCATTGGTCATGTGCGCGTTCGTGTGTGTTGGAGGAAGGGCTCTATAAGGAAGTGGCAGATTTTCTCCGGTTGTGTATTTTCAAATTCTAGCGATCTCGAGCCGGTTTCTCAAACTTACCTACCCCACCTTTAACGGTGCCTTTCAGCCGCTCCCTGACCAGCTGGTGAGTCATGAGGACTGGATGGAGAGTTAAACGGGTTACCATCAACGACTTCATACTCAGCCAGTTACAAGTGAAATCCCCAGAAAGGTTCCTCTGTTTAGAACCTTATACACTTCGACACAGCTCCTAGTTTAGCACTTTCATTTGAGTTTATATAAAAAAACGTACATTTTACCAAATCTCGTTTTGTGTTGCTTCCTTTTCCCCCCACGAGCTGAAACATAACAAATCTACGATGCACTCTCCTCCTCCTCCTCCTCCTCCTCCTCCTCCTCCTCCTCCTCCTCCTCCTCCTCCTCGCCATGCACCATGCTGGTTATAATTATCCTGACAAACAGAAATATGGTGGCTGGATTTGACACGGCCATTTCCACATTAATTGCTGTTTAGATGCCAGCAGCGACATTTTGTCATGCAGCACAGTTTAATCTGTGAGTGTGTGTGTGTGTGTGTGTGTGTGTGTGTGTGTGTGTGTGTGTGTGTGTGTGTGTGTGTATAACCCTAATCAGCATGGAGATGAGCTGAAGTGTCAGCTGTAACACACAAACACGCAGCGCCGTAATAACACAGCTCGAGGCAGACATTTGGACCGTCAGCAACATCTTAAAGGATCTGATAAAAGTCTGTTTCCTGAATGCATTTTTGTGGTGCTTAAGATTGCTAAGAAAACTCACCACACTTTGCACACGCATCAGAACATAGATATCTATAGGGAAATTAACAAAAATATGCATAAGCCACGCCTCCTTACTGATTTCAAAATAAAAGCCCCCATCTTTAACTTTCATGTAGAGTTATGAAACTCAGCAGGTACATGTAACACGCAGAGACATACACAAAAGCCTCTAGGCAGTGTACCCTAAACCCAACAGGAAGTCGGACATTTAGAATTTCGTGTGCAACTGTATGAGCCTTTTACAGATGCCTTACTTTAACGAAACCCTACAAATGTAATCCGATCAACGTAAACATGTGTCAGTAACATCTCAAGGCCTTTAGATTTATTTCTAGGGTCCTTAGGATGCACGAAAAACTCACCACATATTGCACACGCATCAGAACTGCTGAAGAAGGATATCTAATTTGGGTAGCAGAACTCAAATCTGTATATAAGCCACGCCCCCTCACAGTTTTCAACATAAAAGCTTTCGTCTTTAACTTTCATGTAGACTTACGAAACTCGGTACACATTTGTATCACACGGAGACGTACAACAAAGCCTCTTGGAGCTGAACCCTAAACCCAACAGGAAGTCGGCAATTCTGAATTTTATGTGCAACTTTAGGCGCTTTTTAGCCAGATGCCGTATTCCTCCGACAAATGTAATCCAATCAAGTTCAAGATGTCAGGGCCATCTCAAGACCTGTGGATTTATTTAGAGGAGGTTGACCTCTGACCTCGTACCCAGTCCTTCTGTCTAACCCCGTTGAGCAGGGCAGCCTTCAGGCTCAGTCTCAGGGATATGAACGCACTCAGAACCAGCATTTCCTGGAGGGGCACTATTTAAATTAATTTATATTTATTCAATGTCTTTTAAGGTTAATGAACGTTTACCACACTCTGCTACCAGTTATAAATGTCAGACTGATGACTGAGCTTCTATACACCGACTGAATGTATGTGTGTGTATGTATGTGTATATATACAGTATGTGTGTATGTATGTGTATATGTATGTGTATATGTACAGTATGTGTGTATGTATATGCAGGGCCGTCCCTCCCAACAGGCAGATCACGCATCCGCTGCGGGGCTCCACTAGCACCCCCCACCCCCCCGTCGACGCTCGCGACACAGAGGGCCTCATCATATAACTTTCCATGAGGCCATGTGTATATGTATGTACAGTATGTATGTGGATGTATGTGTATGGGTATGAGTGTAATTATGCATATATGGGTGTATGTAAATAATATATGTGTGTGTGTTTAAGTAGATACTCGTGTACATGTGTAGATATTTGTCATTCAAACAACCCTTATTTTATTTGACTAATTTTGTTCTGTATTTAATTTGCCATTTTTGGGTCACTTAAGAGATATGATTTGCAAAACTGTACTTTTAATATAATAGTATGCATGTATGTATGTATGTATGTATGTATGTATGTGTGTGTGTATGTATGTATGTATGTATGTATGTATGTATGTGTGTATGTATGTATGTATGTATGTATGCATGCATGTATGCATGTATGCATGTATGTATGCATGTATGCATGTATGTATGTATGTATGCATGTATGCATGTATGTATGTATGCATGCATGTATGCATGTATGCATGTATGTATGCATGTATGCATGTATGTATGTATGTATGCATGTATGTATGCATGTATGTATGCATGCATGCATGTATGTATGTATGTATGCATGTATGTATGTATGTATGTATGTATGTGTGTATGTATGTATGTATGTATGCATGCATGTATGCATGTATGCATGTATGTATGTATGTATGTATGTATGCATGCTCTGTGACATGCGTGACATGCGTTAGTGTTATAAACACAACCAGAGTGTACGGTGATCACACAAGCGTCCTTGTTAGCAGCAGCTTAAAATATGGAGGCAGATAGATGTGGAGATAGGGTGAGAGAATCTGTTCCCTGCAGGCTTTCTGTCTTCATCGTTGTCGCTCACAGTCCTTTGATGGGAGAGAGGGAGATGGGGGGGGCTGCATGGTTAATTCCCATTGGGCCTCACGCAACGACAACAGCCAGAGGGCAGCGGGAGAGAGACGCAGCAACAGGGAGAGCATGCTCGTTTGATGGCCTGCTTTACAAAGAGAAGACACATATTTGGCTTTGCAGGAGACGCAGGTCGACATGTATACTTGATGCTGTCCATGGAAGATTAACAGAGCGTGGACGTGTGTGTCCTTGCATGAGAGAAGTCGGCTGATTGGTGTCTTAACTCCCTGTCGTGGTATCGTACGGCGCAGTGAGAGGTTTCGCTGTAAACGGTCAAAATGACCCTCGTCATTAACAGTCGCATGGACTTTCTGATATCACTGCAAAAGCTGAAATGCCTTCTTCAAAAAACTAATTCACCTTTTTAAGGCCCTGTTCTGCTGTTTGGGGGTTCCTCCCTCCTGTAGTGTGTTCTATCGGTTTTAGTGCATGTAAATGGTCTGCAGAGGCTAACATCCCAGTTTTCCCTCCAGAGGGACTTACATGTAACACTGAGTCTTTTCAATGATTCATTTATTTTTCTGAAACCTAATGAATGTTTCCATGGTGACCAACGGCAACATGGCAACGTTTCCATTGGTCCCTCTTCTTTAGAGAAGACCAGGAAGTGATGGATACACGGATCGTGTTCCAACCAATAGGCACGCAGTGACTCTAAAGAATAATGATCACGCACCAACACACATTCAGACTAAAGGAACCAGCTGTTTGGGAAATGAGAGAAGTAGAAAGTACAAGTATTTGTGTTCAACATGTAAGAAGTAGAAAGTACAGGTATTTGGGTTCAACATGTGAGAAGTAGAAAGTACAGGTATTTGTGTTCAACATGAGAGAAGTAGAAAGTACAGGTATTTGGGTTCAACATGTGAGAAGTAGAAAGTACAGGTATTTGTGTTCAACATGAGAGAAGTAGAAAGTACAGGTATTTGAGTTCAACATGTGAGAAGTAGAAAGTACAGGTATTTGGGTTCAACATGTGAGAAGTAGAAAGTACAGGTATTTGTGTTCAACATGAGAGAAGTAGAAAGTACAGGTATTTGAGTTCAACATGTAAGAAGTAGAAAGTACAGGTATTTGAGTTCAACATGTGAGAAGTAGAAAGTACAGGTATTTGGGTTCAACATGTGAGAAGTAGAAAGTACAGGTATTTGTGTTCAACATGAGAGAAGTAGAAAGTACAGGTATTTGAGTTCAACATGTAAGAAGTAGAAAGTACAGGTATTTGTGTTCAACATGTAAGAAGTAGAAAGTACAGGTATTTGTGTTCAACATGTAAGAAGTAGAAAGTACAGGTATTTGTGTTCAACATGTAAGAAGTAGAAAGTACAGGTATTTGTGTTCAACATGTGAGAAGTAGAAAGTACAGGTATTTGTGTTCAACATGTAAGAAATAGAAAGTACAGGTATTTGAGTTCAACATGTAAGAAGTAGAAAGTACAGGTATTTGAGTTCAACATGTAAGAAGTAGAAAGTACAGGTATTTGAGTTCAAGATGTGAGAAGTAGAAAGTACAGGTATTTGAGTTCAACATGAGAGAAGTAGAAAGTACAGGTATTTGAGTTCAACATGTAAGAAGTAGAAAGTACAAGTATTTGAGTTCAACATGTAAGAAGTAGAAAGTACAGGTATTTGTGTTCAACATGTAAGAAGTAGAAAGTACAGGTATTTGTGTTCAACATGTAAGAAGTAGAAAGTACAGGTATTTGTGTTCAACATGTAAGAAGTAGAAAGTACAGGTATTTGTGTTCAACATGTAAGAAGTAGAAAGTACAGGTATTTGTGTTCAACATGTAAGAAGTAGAAAGTACAGGTATTTGTGTTCAACATGTGAGAAGTAGAAAGTACAGGTATTTGTGTTCAACATGTGAGAAGTAGAAAGTACAGGTATTTGGGTTCAACATGTGAGAAGTAGATAGTACAGGTATTTGTGTTCAACATGTAAGAAGTAGAAAGTACAGGTATTTGTGTTCAACATGTGAGAAGTAGAAAGTACAGGTATTTGGGTTCAACATGTGAGAAGTAGAAAGTACAGGTATTTGTGTTCAACATGTAAGAAGTAGAAAGTACAGGTATTTGTGCTCAACATGTAAGAAGTAGAAAGTACAGGTATTTGTGTTCAACATGTAAGAAGTCAAAGTAAAAGGTCGTCAGTAAAATAAGTAGTGGAGTAAAGTACTGATACAAGAAAAATGTACTTAAGTAAAGTAACAAAGTATTTGGACTCCACTACCTCACACCTCTGCTGGGGTCAGATTGCTCTGAAATATTCAGCGGCCCTCGGCTCCCCATGCAGTATTAAGCAGCAACGTTTATTCAAATACTGATGCCTTTTTAATATTGATATGACAGCAGCTCGACAGACTTGTCATGTAACTTCAAACAAAGGATCTGGAGAAAAAATATCTCGAATGTCCCGCGCCGCTGAGGGAACATGAACGCATCATGGAGCATTTCTTCAGGGTCTGATTACACAGAGAGCTTCAGATAACACACACCTGCCACTCAGACACAATGCAGGGCTCTCAGACTGACACCAGGTGATGTTTAAGGTGATCACGGGGATCTGTCCTAATCCAGATATGTTCCTTGTCATTGTGGGGGAAAGCAGAAAGTCATCTATTGTTTTAGACCAGTATTTCTCAAACTTTTTCATACCAAGGACCACTTAACCAATAAAAAAACACTCGCGGACCACATAACTCCACAAATATCCAAAATCACATCGTTTTTCTAGAACAGATTACAAATCGCCTGAAAATGGTACCAACAAGTGGCAACATGTGTGACGAAGGTGTTACGCTGGGCTATATCATATAATTGAAAGTGAAACTCGCTTAAGCTCGCTCCATTGCGGAGATATTCCCGCGAGAGTGCGTACAACTTTAATTTATTAATTTATTTAAAATGTGAAATTGTACCAATATACTCACGGACCACTAGGGGGCGCTCACGGACCACCAGTGGTCCGCGGACCACACTTTGAGAAGCACTGTTTTAGAATGAAGTAAAAGCAACAATGGAAGCTGTGACCCCTCAGTATCACTGTCAGAGAATACGATGCGATGATACTTTAATGGTCCGCTCAAGTCTGAAATGTGACTTGCATCACTGCAGCTCCATGTGTAACATCAACAGACAAACATCAAGACACAATACATGAAGAAGAAGCATCTAACATAACATCAGGATCAGTGAGAGAAAACATGCTCAAAGAGCCTTTAGCAATGTACATGGAAATGTTTCAGACGGTCGTAGCGCGTCGCCTTTCGGACACCGTATTTGTGTAACAGGTGTCGACTGGAAGTGTCTGAGTTGTGGAAGGATAAGACCCGAGTCAGCATATCGTTGGAGCCGATCTCCGTTTATTCTGACAACAGATGAACAACAAATCAGTCGTTAATATGTTGTATGCCCTCACACTCCTGTAAACGGACGGACAGGAAGGAAGAAGGAGAAATGATACGAGGCTCCGAGAAGAAGTCCACAAGAGGAATGAAAACATCGAAACGCCGCCAACACTTGTTGCACTGCAACTGGAGACATCCCTTTGGGTACCGTCGATTCTGAAAAGAGGCACCTTTGCATTGGTATGGATTTCTGTGGTGTGACGACCCCTGCCTTTTCCCTGTTGTGTGTGTGTCCTTTTAACAATCTCCCTTTGTTCGCATCAGCCTTGATTGATCGCACCTGGTCGCCGGCAGCTGAGGAGCGAAAGGCCCGCGCCAGAGTCTCGCCCGCTCTCTGTTGGAGGATTCGTTTGGAGAGCAGCTACCTTATGTATGCGTTGGTTTACCTTTGTCTTAGTTTGGCATTCAACACCTTGCACCACACCATGTTCACACACCCACACCTACCCTACTGATCTTACTGACTGACACACTCCAGTGTGGTAGCTCTTTTGGTTAAGTTGAGTTTGTTTGAATTAATGCTGTGAAAATTATCGCGTTAACGGTGGTAATTAATTGTTTGAATTAATTGCTTTAAAATATTTAACGCATTTAACGCATGTGCAGAATGGCCCGCCCCATACGTGCCACCAGTGGCAGCACCAGGGTATGGCTGGGGTAGGCTACACCCATACCAAGAAATGGCTTAGCCCCACCATGAGAAATGATGTTAAAGTAAGCAAAATAAAGTCTGCCAACTCGCGCCGAGAATTGCACAGACAGCAGAAGTAAGATTGATTTCAGCAGCCAGTCGTCTGGAAATACCGAAGACTAGAAACGGTTTTGAAAACTTTTGTCACGTAGTGATCGTCTTCTCAATAGAACATCTTTGATAATGTCTTCTGTCCAATCAGAATCAAGATAATGGCGTGGTGTTGTTGCAGGAAGTCCCGACGGAGAATACTTTTGCTGTAGTACAGGGGTGCACATAACTGGTACGCAGGTTATGTGCGTAATCTGAAATGCGTACCGTCACTTGTGTCACAAAGCGCATTTGCGTACGACAGAGTCGGTCTCCGTGTGCACAGACAGGCTGCTGTTAACGTCGGTCTGTACAACGGAATTGTGCCAAAACTACGCCAACCGGCTGCGGAGGGAGACTCCCCCCTTCACTGGAGAACTGCGCTAAAACAGCTGATCACAACGTTCACACTGTGGTCACGAAGTACTCCACTAGCCGCCCCCCCCGTCGACTTTCCTGAAGTACTCCACTAGCCCCCCCCGTCGACTTTCCCGAAGTACTCCCTAGTTGATAGAAATCAACACGTAATGAATTAAGACCCCACGGTTTGATGATTGATAGGGGCTCTCTTTTATTTTGACACACAGAAAGATGTTACAATAAACATGTTAAATGGATATATCCGCCTTCTTTCATTTATCTTTCCATTCCCACAACAATATACATAAAGAAATTACATATGTTGGACATAGTTCGAATGGTGATTAATCATGATTAATTAATTTTTAAGCTGTGATTAATCTGATTACAAATTGTAATAGTTTGACAGCCCTAGTTTTAATACATATCGTTCCTTATATCGTCTCCCGTACACTTATTTATTCCACACATGCACACATTCCCAGTTTGCTAAACCTGGTTGTTTTAACGTCTCACGGGAATCTTCTCCGACAGTCAGCGGTGTCACATTTCTCCAGATGTGAGAAGTCTTTGATGGACTTTCAGGAACGAACAAAAAAAACAAAACTAAGAAGCCAGAGTTGTCAGGCGCTCAGCTATGTACAGGTTAAACTGCACAGATGAAATAAGAAAGAAATAATTCAGCATACAGTAGGGATGTTAAGATTCACCGATTCACATCGGTGCACCTGCATAAACGTTCAAGATGCGAGTGCATCCATCCATCCATCTTCTCCCGCTTATCCGTGGTCGGGTCGCGGGGGTAGCAGTTCCAGCAGAGAGCCCCAAACTTTCTTTTCCCTGGCGACATCAACCAGCTCTGACTGGGGGGTCCCAAGGCGCTCCCAGGCCAGCGAAGAGATATAATCCCTCCACCTGGTCCTAGGTCTACCCCTTGGTCTCTTACCAGCTGGAAGTGCCTGGAACACCTCCCTAGGGAGGCGCCCAGGTGGCATCCTAACTAGGTGCCCGAACCACCTCAACCGGCTCCTTTCGACGCGAAGGTGGAGCGGCTCAACTCCGAGTCCCTCCCTGATGACCGAACTTCTCACCTTATCCCTAAGGGAGACACCAGCCACCCTGCGGAGAAAACCCATCTAGACCGCTTGTATCCGCGACCTCGTTCTTTGGGTCATGACCCATCCTTCATGACCGTAGGTGAGGGTAGGAACGAAAATGGCCCGGTAGACAGAGAGCTTTGCCTTCTGGCTCAGCTCCCTTTTCGTCACAACGGTGCAGTAAAGCGACTGCAGTACCGCTCCAGCTGCTCCGATTCTCCGGCCCATCTCACGCTCCATTGTTCCCTCACTCGAGAACAAGACCCCGAGATACTTGAACTTGAAAATGCGAGTGCATGTTGAATCAAATCGTATCGAACTGTATCGCAACAGTGGTGAATCGTATCGTATCGCATCGCCTGGTGCTTCAAATGTATCGTTAATGTATCGTATCGTGGCAACGTATCGAGATGCGCATCGGCCTCAGTGACGGAGATGCACATCCCTAGCATGCACACAAGTTCGTTAATGCAGAAATGTTCGAAAACAGTGCAGTGTACGTCTCCAGTGAAACACGTTAACAAAAAGTGATGAAGAAAATGTTAAAGACAGAATTTAAAGGGGCGGAAGTCCCCACAGAAATATGCCTACAGGTTCAGGGACTGAATTGCAGATGTTCAGCCCACTGATTTGAGGACTAACTAAAGTTAGGTATTAACTTTTTCTGGATACAGAAAACTGAATTTGTGCAATTATAATACAAGGAATGACAAAGAAATAGTGTAACTCTGTAACACCAAACACTACCGCATATTTACAATTGTTGTGAATGTGTAATTTAGATTGAGAATGCATGATATTGTTGACAAAACAGCCCTAAATAAGGTTCACTTACAGCAGAAGTGTCACGATCACAGGTACAGATCAGAACCCAATAGCACGACTCAGATACAACCAGTATAGTAATGTTCAGTTTATTCCAGGTCAAGGACAGGCAGAGTCAAAATCATTAAATCCGTCAGACAGGCAGGAATCAAAAACTGGGCAGGACAAAACTCGGGACTAGAGCACAACACTCACTGGAGAGCTTGGCGGAAACGACAAGACAATCTGGCAAAGGACAACTGATAATGAGGTGGTATAAATACTGTGGAGTGATGAGGGAATGAGTAACAGGTGAGGGGAAGGGCTGAGGAGACCAGGTGAGGGAAATGAGCTGATTACAAGGGCCTGGAGGAAAGCGGGATCTGAAATGACAGGAGAGTTTAGATGAGGCATGAAACAAACAATAATAGAAGTGTCTAACTTGTGACAGAACCCCCCCCTCTATGGACAGCTCCTGACGTCCTACGAGGTTGATCAGGATGGGCCTGGTGAAAGTCAGTAATGAGAGATGGGTCATAGATACTGCGAGCGGGCACCCATGACCGCTCTTCAGGACCATAACCCTCCCAGTGTACCAGGTACTGCAACCCTCTACCACGTCGCCGGGACTTGATGAGGCGACGGACAGTGTAAACAGTCTCCCCGTCGATAGTCCGGGGTGGTGGTGGGGGTGTAGAGGGGGGCTGAAGAGGGCTCACATTAACTGGTTTGATCTTGGACACGTGGAAGGTAGGATGAATCCTCATAGAAGGGGGCAGACGCAGGCGGACAGCTGCAGGATTGATAATTCTAGCTATGGGAAATGGGCCTACAAAACGGGGAGACAACTTCTTTGACTCCACTCTGAGAGGGAGATCCCGTGTGTAGAGCCAGACACGTTGCCCTGGGGAGTACTGTGGAGCTGGCTTGCGACGGCGATTGGCGGTCCGTTGATAACGGTCGGAAGAGCGCGGAGCGGGCCTTTAACCACATGCGTCGACATCGGCTTACAAACGCCTGTGCAGATGGGACGCTGGCCTCCCGTTCCTGTGCCGGGAAAAGGGGCGGCTGGTATCCGCGGGAGCATTGGAATGGAGAAAGACCAGTAGCAGAACTAGGAAGGGTGTTGTGGGCATACTCAACCCATAGAAGCTGCCTCGACCAGGAGGAGGGAGCGGAGGAGGCTAGACAGCGTAAGGCAGTCTCCATCTCCTGGTTCATTCGCTCTGCTTGACCATTGGACTGGGGATGAAATCCGGACGAGAGACTGACACTGGCTCCCAGCAGCCTGCAAAACTCGGACCAAAAACGAGAAGTAAATTGTGGTCCCCGATCAGACACAATGTCACTGGGGAGACCATGCAGCCTGAACACATGTTGTAGCATGATTTCAGCCGTTTCTTTGGCAGTAGGTAATTTGGTTAATGGAATAAGCCGGGCAGACTTGGAAAACCGGTCTATGACTGTGAGTATGACTGTGTTACCGTCTGAGGGTGGTAGTCCGGTGACAAAATCCAAGGCGATGTGGGACCAGGGACGATGAGGGATAGGCAAGGGATGAAGAAGACCGGAGGGAGCTTGGCGTGAAGTCTTATTTTGAGAGCAGACTAGGCAAGCAGCAATGAATTCCTTGGCATCCTTCTCCATGGAAGACCACCAAAATCGCTGTCGAATCAGGGCTAGGGACCGTCTCACTCCTGAGTGACAAGCCAGGCGAGAGTTATGACCCCACTGGAGAACCTGGGTACGGAGAGTGGCAGGAACAAACAGACGGTTAACAGGACAGGCACTTGGGGCTGGGTGTTCAGCATGAGAGCGCTTGACCTTATCCTCCACCTCCCAGGTCACCAGACCAATGACACATGTAGAAGCGATGATATTCTCAGAATGAGATGGAGAGCTCTCTGGCTGGAACTGGCGAGACAGGGCGTCAGGTTTGATGTTCTTAGAACCAGGTCTGTATGAAAGAGAAAAATCAAAGCGTGTGAAAAACAGAGCCCACCTGGCTTGACGAGAGTTCAGCCGCTTAGCTGAACGGATGTACTCCACATTTTTGTGATCCGTCCAGACCACAAAAGGCTGCTCTGCTCCCTCCAACCAGTGTCTCCATTCTTCCAGGGCAAGTTTCACTGCCAACAGTTCTCGATTTCCAATGTCGTAATTTCTTTCTGCTGGAGACAGCTTCCGGGAGAAGAAGGCACACGGGTGCATCTTCTGATCCTCGGCCGACCGTTGAGAAAGAACTGCCCCAACTCCAGTGTCCGACGCATCTACCTCTACAGTAAACTGCCGAGTAGAGTCTGGAAAAATCAAAATGGGAGCAGAGGTGAAGCGTGACTTTAACTCACCAAAAGCCCCTTCGGCCACCGAGGACCACCGGAAGGGAATGTTCTGAGAGGTGAGAGCTGTGAGAGGGGCTGCCACCAAACTGTAGTTTCGAATAAACCTCCGGTAGAAGTTGGCAAAACCCAGAAAGCGTTGGAGCTCCTTGCGTGTTGAAGGGCGTGGCCAGTCAGTGACCGCCTTGGTCTTTTCAGGATCCATCTTGATGTTTCCGGTGGAGACCACAAATCCCAGGAAAGGGACTTCTGTGGTGTGGAACACACACTTCTCGGCCTTGACAAAGAGGTGGTTCTCCAAGAGCCTCTGGAAGACTAGGCGAACATGGACCACATGCTCCTGTTTAGACTTGGAAAAAATCAAAATGTCATCCAGGTATACAAAAACACAGATATTGAGAAGATCCCGCAGAACATCATTCACCAACCCCTGGAAGACTGCAGGTGCATTGGTGAGTCCAAAAGGCATGACTAAATACTCATGTCCACTAGGAGTGTTAAATCCCGTCTTCCACTCGTCCCCCTCCCTGATTCTCACCAAATGGTACGCATTACGTAGGTCCAGCTTGGTAAAAATAGTAGCGCCTTGTAACAGTTCAAATGCAGAGGAAACAAGTGGAAGGGGGTACCTGTTCTTGACAGTGATGTTATTGAGTCCTCTGTAGTCAATGCATGGGCGCAGAGTCTTATCCTTCTTACCCACGAAGAAAAACCCTGCACCAGCAGGAGATGATGAAGGCCGGATAAGCCCTGCATCCAAAGAGTCATTGATATACTTCTCCATTGACTTAGTTTCAGGAGCCGATAAAGAAAAAAGTCGACCTCTAGGAGGAGAAGTACCAGGTAACAGGTCAATAGGACAGTCATTAGCGCGATGAGGCGGGAGTGAGGTGGCCCGAACCTTGTTAAAGGCCTCTTTAAGGTCCCAGTAATCCTTGGGAACACCGGAAAGGTCTTCACACTCAGAGATACTCGGCTGACTGGAATCAATTGAGGAACTAGATCTTAAGCAGACAGCATGACAATGAGCACTCCACTCTCTAATAGTCCCTGAAGCCCAATCTATATGAGGATTATGCCTCCTTAACCAAGGAAACCCCAAAATGACAGGCTGATGTGGTGCATGGATAAGGTGAAAAGAGAGTGTTTCGCTGTGATTACCTGACATGCTCATTTGAACTGGAGTTGAACGGTGTGTCACTCTGCAGAGAAGACGACCATCTAGAGCTGTAGCATTGATGGGCTTCTCCAAAGCCTCCCGACCAAGTCCCATTTGAAAGGCCAGTGTTATGTCCAAAAGACTGGCGTCAGCACCAGAGTCAATAAGAACTGCCACAGTGTGCATTTTCCCCAAGCAGCTCAGCTGAGCATGGGTTAGGGGTCGAGAGGGCATTTCTAAATTCATCATACGGCTCACCAGCGCCCTCTGGATGACTGGTGAGCCCTGTCTTTTACAGGACAAGAGAAGGCAAGATGACCCTGCTGGCCGCAGTAAAGACAGCAGTTGTCCCGCAGGCGGCGCTGTCGTTCTGCCTCGGAGAGCCGGGTCCGCCCCAGCTGCATTGGTTCAGACGAGTTAGAAAATCCTCCTCTCACCTGTTCAGGAGCATGCGCTGACGGGAGAGGCGGAGCCTGAGGGGCGACGGAGAAAACCCTCTCTCTCCTAAGGAGATCTGTGTCCTAATCGGACACAGATCTCCCTCCTTGCACCAGGTTAAACAGTCCCCGAGCTACCTCTCTTCCGGGTGTGGCGTGATCAAAAACTTTACGCAGTTCAGCGGAGAATACGCTTACAGACGAGCAGGCAGAGGATTGTCTTTCCCATTTGGCGGTACCCCAGTCTTTAGCTTTGCCCGTGAGAAGAGAGACAATATACGCCACCCGGGATCTTTCTGTTGGGAAGGCGGAAGGCTGAAGCTCGAAGGCGAGGGAACATTGGACCAGGAATGGTCTGCACGAACCTGGGGCTCCAGAGTAGCGTTCGGGAGGAGGCAGGCGTGCATCCGATGCCGGAGGACTCTGGATTCCAACAGCGGAAGCTGGAGTTAGTTCCGGGCCATGGACCGTTGCAGGACGGGTCTGAAGATGATCACGGAGATTCACAAAGGTCCGTTCGTAACGAGCGGCCATCTCCTGCATCGCTTCAGCCATGAAGGTAAGCTGCTGCTCGTGGCGTTGTAACACGATATCGTGTGAAGGCGGTTCTGTCGCTGAGTCGGCTGGATTCATGTTTGGCCAGATTGTACTGTCACGATCACAGGTACAGATCAGAACCCAATAGCACGACTCAGATACAACCAGTATAGTAATGTTCAGTTTATTCCAGGTCAAGGACAGGCAGAGTCAAAATCATTAAATCCGTCAGACAGGCAGGAATCAAAAACTGGGCAGGACAAAACTCGGGACTAGAGCACAACACTCACTGGAGAGCTTGGCGGAAACGACAAGACAATCTGGCAAAGGACAACTGATAATGAGGTGGTATAAATACTGTGGAGTGATGAGGGAATGAGTAACAGGTGAGGGGAAGGGCTGAGGAGACCAGGTGAGGGAAATGAGCTGATTACAAGGGCCTGGAGGAAAGCGGGATCTGAAATGACAGGAGAGTTTAGATGAGGCATGAAACAAACAATAATAGAAGTGTCTAACTTGTGACAAGAAGTGCAACGTCTCTAACTAACGAGGACCCTGTTTCAATCACCCAAGAAAATAAATGAATTAAAAAGACACAAAATGCCAAAATGGGCAATTATTGAAATTTTAAGACGTCTTTTTTATTTGTATTTTTTAGTCTTCGGATGCATTTTGTGGGTCTTTGGGATGCTTGAAAACGTACGCATAAGCACTGCTGAGACATAAATCTAATAGAGGGGTCCCAGAATATGGAGTTAAAGAAATGCATAAGCCACGCCCCCCACAGTTTTCAAATTAAAAGCTTCTAATATTTACTTTCACGTAGGATGATGTAACCCAGTAGGCATTTCTATCCGTGAACCAGAAAGCCTCTTGCAGGTACCCTAATCCATGTTTCAGCTTTTTTACAAACTCCTCCGGCAGATTGTATCCAATAAACTCTAAAAGTCCTTGCTCACCGACATTATTGAAGTGCTAACTCTTTGCAAAGTGAAGATTCCCAAAGTCCAGCTTCACAAGAGAGTCCCATTGAGATATTTCTTCATTTGCCAAGTTTTTCTGGAAGTTAGATACAAAATGAAACCCATAAATCAGTCTGTGCACCCCAACCCCGCTGAGGCAGAAAGAACAAAGACAGCTCCTCACTCTGATCAGTTTTAAGCCTCAGCTGTAATTCATTAATTCAAGCCTGGGATAGATTGAAAGCCCAGTGCAAGGACTACGATTACTGAGATGGAGATGAGGAAGCACCTGAAAAAGCAGTCAGGAGGATTTAGCGTATATTAGGAATCCTCAGTAATCAGCTCTCTCTGCGCAGGAGCCACTGTTTGACTTTCACTCGTAAATAAACAGGACCTTGATTGCAGAGTCTATTTATTAATCAGTTGTCATAGCAACAAATCAACGATCCACTGCCCTCTATTCAGATGACTTTGGAGTTTGAAGAGAATGGATTCAGTATTCAATTTGCTATAGATCCACAGAGGCAGTAACTCATAGGTGTTTTTAATTCAATGACACATCAGGTACTTGCCATTGAGTTATTTAACCACTGCTTATTATGCCTGAAAAAAGTGTACTTGGGAGGTTAGCCGGGTAGATATACAGTACAGTATATTAAAGAATGAAAGTAACAGCCATGTTTGACTACAGTATACCAATGTTTAGGAAAATGTAAATAAGAATATGCTTTAAAGGAGACCTATCATTCAAAATGCACTTTGTGATGTCTTCTCTACATCACCACGTGTCCCGGTGTCCCGGGGGAACTCACGCAGCGTCAGAAAATAAAACCCTCTCTCTTTTCCTCCGTACCCAAATCTATAAAAACGGGGGAACAACGGAGCTGATCCAGATGTGCGTCCGATATGACGTAACATCTGAAATGTGGACCCACGGCCCAATCAGAAACGTTGCTATCAGAAACAATGCCCGACTGTTTTGGACGTAATATGGTCGGTGTTTACATTAGCATGCTAACACTCAGAGCTAACCTGTGCTGGAGAGCATGTGTGTGAAGAAGCAGGAAGTAGAAAGGAAGTCACCTTGTGGTATAACCGGCAAGAGAGAAAGCCTTTGAGCTCCAGACTGTTTCAGATCCTTGATAATCCATGATATGGCGTTTCATCACGGCAGCATTTAGTTTAGACGGTAGCTGCCGGGTCCCGCATGAGCTCAGACCCCTCCTCTTTAAAGATTTATTCCCAAATAAGCACTTTAGAAACAGGAAGTGAAATAGAGGGATATGAGGCATGGCTAGAATGATCTGTTTGGTGTTTGGAGGAAAACACTTCATCGACATGTTTTTCATATATTTGTATATATCTGAGACCTCTGCTATTGCCTAAAGATAGCATGATAGGTGACCTTTAATATACACAGTGTCATGTGGACTCATCTTAGTATGGGATTTTATTTTCTGCATCTAAAAAACAGAGAAAAGAAGAGCAGCCAGGTACAAGGCTACATCTGAAACTGTATATTCATCAGCATATAATGGACTGATTTCTGGAAGTTAGATACAAAATGAAACCCATAAATCAGTCATGCTCGCTTTGGATGTTTCTGCAACAGTAACCGCACTGAGGCAGAAAGAACAAAGACAACTCCTCACTCTGATCAGTTTTAAACCTCAGTTGTAATTCATTCATTTAAGCCTGGGAAGATTGAAAGCCCAGTGCAAGGACTATGATTACTGAGATGGAGATGAGGAAGCACCTGAAGAAGCAGTCAGGAGGATTTAGCGCATATTAGGAGTCCTCAGTGATCAGCTCTCTCTGTGCAGGAGCCACTGTTTGACTTTCACTCTCCCTGCATTGATTGCAGAGTCTATTTATTTATTAATCAGTTTTCATAGCAACAAATCAACGATCCACTGCCCTCTATTCAGATGACTTTGGAGTTTGAAGAGAATGGATTCAGTATTCAATTTGCTATAGATCCACAGAGGTAGTAACTCATATATCGCGTTCACACCAAAAAGAGCCGGTACTAAAAGTAGTTCATGCGAACCTTTTTACCCCCTCGAAAGTCCCTGCTAGAGAGCAGGGACTTTCGAGCGGCTCTTTTGTGAGAAAAGAGCTATATTTCTGATTGGCTGGGCGGATTGCAAACCACGCCCCGTAAAACTCCCAAAAAGTTTTGTGAAGCCGCCATTTTATTATCCTCGCATTAGCATTATTAGCATTAGCATTAGCCCCGCGCAGAGAGACTAACTTATGGCAACACAAAAGAAAACATGGGAGCGGTGGAGATGAGATCTGTACTTAGTTAATGCGAAGTAAAGAGTTTGCATGAACTAAGTTCGCATGAACCTTTGTGGGAAAAGTACCGCAGTGTGAATGCGCCTATTGGTGTTTTGAATTCAATGACACATCAGGTACTTGTCATTGAGTTATTTAACCACTGCTTATTATGCCTGGAAAAGTGTTCTTGGAAGGTTAGCCGGGTAGATATACAGTACAGTATATTATAGCCATTTGAAAATAAATCAATGGAGATGTGCTAAATCTGAAACTGCATATTCATGTGCATATAATGGCCCAACCCAGTCTCACATCTAAACGTGTAATAACTACGTTGGTCCACAACGTAGGGCGTAGTATTTCTACAAAAACGCCTCTGAAATTGTAAGATCCCTACGTTTTTTTTCACCATTCATTCCAATGGCTGCGTCTATGTCACGTGATCTTCAACTTTCTCTCCGCACAAAAAAAAAACATGGCCGAACTTCGTTTTATTCTCGGTGGAAAATGCCTATTTTAAGGTTAGTTTGGCCATTAAAATGCGTTTTGATGTCATTTGATGCTAGAAATATGAGTTGTTATTTCAGATGATGTGTGCAGTGGATGTACATGATCTTTAGTTTGCTAGTTATTACGAAGATTACTTCAGGAAATTGTGTATATACAACGTTTTCATTGTTACCAAGGTGGTTGCTAGGGACGCTGCCATCGATATTATTTCTGTTATGTTGTGTAACTGTTTAATGGTGTTATCTTTATTGCTACCCCCTTCCCCGTCAATGTATAGTGTTGGTCCACAGCCTAAACGTATTAGTTTAACAAAATCCGCATCTAAAGATAGCCTACGTTATTTCCCCCCTGTGCAATTCCAGTCTCACATCTCAGAGCACATTCTCATTAACAAATACCGGAAACAGACCGAAAACATTTAAAAAAATAATAATACTTTATTCCGAGTGTGCTTGCTTTTCTCTTTGAAAGTCATCACATAACGGCATTGTAATACACGGTTCGGCTGCATTACATATTAAATATCTGCCATAGTTCTGTATTTATAGAGCCCTGATGAGAAGACTTCTAGACAAACATGAGGAACTGGAAACGTGAGGTGGATCATAAATATATCAGCCATTAAACAACATTTTACATTTCTTTTCACACAATACGTCTCCTTGCAGTATCAACACTAATTCGGCTCACTTTTATATTTGATCCAATTGGTAGAGAGGCTGTATTTACACCATAAAGGTGCACAGCTGATATAAAGGGACACCTAGTGGTTAAAGCATGTTATTGAATTTCATTATTTCTATTATTAGATATTAATAGGATCCCTATAAAGTATATTTATCACTCGTTATTCTCTACTAATAGTTAATTAAATACTGTATATAATGACTATTTTGCACATCCCTTTCAAGATTTCAAGATTGTCCAGACATATCAGGGTGTAGTTATGCAATGAATGAAAAACTTGGGTCGCAGGTTCCTCAACAAGACATCTATCAATATGTTGTCAGGTACATTTTCCAGGTTGGCTGGACAGGTTTATTTACTTGATACAGAACAGTGCAAAAAAGTCAACTGTGCATAAAAAACGGAGATCACATTTGAGTGTGACACACATCTTAACGGTTCAGACTGCATTTGGCGCTTATGACATCGTAACGGAGAGTTTTAAGCTACTCGAGTGGATGTATTCATTTATTTATTTATTTACATATGAAACTTCTTCCTTTAATAATCCACAGGCCTTCTTTCCCCTTTCTATCAGAAAAGCCGATGTT
This sequence comes from Pseudochaenichthys georgianus, assembly GCF_902827115.2. Lineage (NCBI taxonomy): Eukaryota > Metazoa > Chordata > Actinopteri > Perciformes > Channichthyidae > Pseudochaenichthys > Pseudochaenichthys georgianus. The sequence goes on along the minus strand of NC_047511.1, from coordinate 48,530,073 downwards.
TTCCAAAGCTGTTCGGTAGCTTTTGTACTGTTTTTTAAACCGGGAGGGTTTCATGTCCATCCAAGCCGTCGAACTGTCAGTCACGCAGTAATTAACCTCCATATTATAATATTGACACAGTGTCAGAGCCATGGCAGATTTGTACAAAGTTGCCAGACAAATAATGTGCGAGCAGTTGAGGTGAGTCCACACGTTTTTATTATCCTGGAGCTAAAAAAAAACAGTAAACAGTAAAGCCTTTTATAGCATCTATATTCTGCACGCTGTCCGATTCAAGAATTCACTCCGGCACCAAAGTAAAGAGGAGACATTAAATTGTAATTGAGAGCAAAGAGTCAACACTTTCCGTTTCAATTTGCCTCCCTCTGTCGTTTGACACCTCTGCAAAGATCGCGCTGAGTCGACAAAGGTTGATTTATCCACACATGGCGGCCCACAAACTCCACAATCTCAGCTCGATTTGAATAACTAAATGAGCCTGGAGAAGGCGTGATGCAGCGCTAACATGCTGAACCTGTAAGGCTGTACAGGAAGAAATACACGCCCTGCTCAAGAATGGGTTTAACTAACATCTTTTATGAGGCAATCAATCAAATCAAACTTTGACTTAACATACACACATTCAATACATCTGCTTAATGTAGTAGTACTAGGGGCCGTGGCGGCCGGCCCATAGGGGCGCTAGGGGCGCCGCCCACCCTCTTCCCACATGTTTGATTGTCATTAAAAATAAAAAATAAATAAAAAAATATATTAAAAAAAATATTTTTTATTTTATTTTTATTAAACGCCCATAGTCTATGGGCGTGGGTTACGTTCTAATTAATCTTCACCGTATGATGTGTTAATGTTTAACTCTCCACTATAACCTTTAATCCTGCAATGAATCTGCACTTTGAACCGAGACACTCCCTGAGTTACTTGAGAGGAATCAGCACTCATCAGACTTCATCGCTTCAGAGAGACGGACTGAAAACCAGACGATCAGATTCACCTTCAGACCAAACTAACAACTTCCTCTGAGATCAGCTGCAGGAGAGAAAAGAGGAAACTACAACTCTGCTGCTTCAACCTGAGGACCCTAACCCCCTGAAGGTGAGTCTGACTCCAACATCACTCAGAGTAGATATCAGTTAGTAGAGGAGGCGGGGGTGGGTCATTGTTATATTATTATACTTGATTATTGAACAAGGACCATGCATACAAATACGTTAAACTCAAAAAGAGAAGAGATGGTAAATGCTAATTTCTATCCGCAGTCCCTGGGCACGAACACATAACAATCAACCAGCAATAAAACATGTCCTTGTGCCTATCACACTCACCATAAAACCAGATCAATGCACAGTGGTATAAGACATACTAGTAGACTTGTCAAAATACATATAATTGTACGAATCATTTAAACTAACATCTCAAATTGCAGAAAACATGATGTTGGTAAGACTGGTGAAAATCTGAGCAGGTTTTAAGATGGAAGCAGGAATGGATGGAATGTTTGATTGCGTAAACAAGAGAAGCAATATATCAGCAGTGATATCACCACATCAGCAGAGCACGTCATATTTCAATATCAATCAAAACCACAGTAACCACAGTAACCAACTACGGTGTTAACCTTAGCAGAGTTTCTACTCCCCTTAAACAATTTTAAAATCCAAATTATTAACCTCTTCCAAGGAAGGGTGTTCTTACCTCACTCTAAGACCAAGCAGAGACCTTCAGAGGCCACCAGAGAGACCAGGAACTGGGTCGAAATGTGCAAACCGGTTTTATTACATTTTTAACAAAAATAGAGGATTTACAAGAATCCAAAAAATAACAAAAGAAAGATACAAAAGTTTTACAAAGACACAAGGTCGAAGTACAAAAGCAACAGATTCACAAGTCAATCCCCTAAAAGAGCCCAAGCCCAGGCCCCAAGGCACAGGAGCCAAGACCCAGAATCCAGCCTCAGAAAGGCCACACACATCATCTTTTATAGTCTCTCGCCTCCTCCCTCTTAAAAATTAAAACAAATAAAGACTTAAAGGAATAATATGCAATTTTAACGAGAGGGAATATGAACATGTTTCATGAAAGCAGAACACATAGTCAATGTCATGTTTAGAATCAAGTTATTTTCTTTAAACATTTAATTTCAAATATGCAAACTTTATACTTTAATTTATTAACAGAGACTTCATTTAGAGAGACAATAAGGACAGCTGCTCTCTACGATGCTCAACCGTTGTACCAGTGTGCGAAATACAGGGGGGTCCGGGGGAGCTCGCCCCCCCTGATTAACACCTGAGCCGCCCTGAAAGCCTCAACAGCTACATTTGAGGGGGGGTCTCAAATTATAATATGTATTCGTCACTTGCAATGGTCACTAAAATGTTTTTAAGCTTACTATGTCCAGTATTCATAATTCAAAAAATGTATTCACAAATATCTTCTATTTTGGCTGGCAAAAGCATTTCCTCGCATAGAATGGAAAACAGACGGCTCTTTAGCGGTCGTGTATTCATTCATTCATTCATATGAACGTCGGAATTATTTGACGGCACCCCTGAAGACGTCAGACGGCGCCCCGGTTGAGAAACACTGCTATAGACTACTGATTGTCTTGGCTTGCATCCATGAAATATTGTATAGAGGCCAAATGCATATTGAGAAATATTCGACCGGTATGTTGCGCAATAAACGGGAGATGGGGACCCCCCCCGATTATTGACGGGTATTTCGCACACTGGTTGTAACCGTTGTCAAGGTGTCAAAAACCACAACGTCTTCCTAGATTTGTGGTTGGAACTTTTATGCTCTGCTTGCACCTTCTAAAATGCATAGTGTGCATAGGTCAAGAGTTCAGGATGTTCTGTCTAGTTTCACATGTCTGGTTTCACATGTCTGCTTTCACATGTCTGGTTTCACATGTCTAGTTTCACATGTCTGGTTTCACATGTCTGGTTTCACATGTCTAGTTTCACATGTCTGGTTTCACATGTCTGATAAGACATTATTGAGACATACATCCTTTCCATCAAACCAAATTATAGCCAATTTAACATTTTGTATTAATGGTAAGCTTAATAGAGGTAGGTGAGGTAAAGGCGAGGTCCGTCACGGCCACTTAAACAGCAGATCTGTCAACACAGCAATAAAACATGTGCTAGAGACTATCACACTCTCAATAAAACCAGATCAAAGTATAGAGGTATAAATATACTAGTACACTTGACAAAATACATATAATTGTACGAATCATTTATCTAACATCTCAAATTACAGAAGACTTCATGTTGGTAAGACACACAAAGCTACATTTGGGATGAAATGTGAAAATCTGAGCAGGTTTTAAGATGGAAGCAGATTCCAATGTTTGATTGCGTAAACAAGAGAAGGCAGATTGTGCAGAGGTTACATCTGCGTTCAGGGCGGGTCGAGGTTCTTCCCATTTGTTCAGAGCGGAGCTGGAAGAAGCTTCTCAAAGGTGCTGGAGAAGCTTTGTATCTGATGTTGAATACCCCTTATTGAAAACAGAAGGAGATTGTATCTGGATAACATATTGCATTGATGGTGTTTTAATGATTTCTTATCAAAAGTGGGTTGTTTGAGAAGATCCTCAACTGGTTTCAGCTCAGTCTTACTGGCCTGAGACCAGCAGGGGATACAATACTGAGGATGTGGGGAAACATGCTTCTATAGTTAATGAGTTCCTGATATGTTTACTTTTAAAGATGTTGTATTTCATGTTTAGTAAAAGCCAAATTGGTATCCAAGATCGTTAACTTTTTTGATGGTTTGTCCATGAACACTAAGCTGTGGATACACGGATAAAATACATCGTAACTGTATTTATTTATTTAAAGTAAGACATGAGTCACTTAGCCATTGAGCAACTTTGTGCAGTGTTACTGAGAGCTTAGTGGCAACCTGTTCAGCATTTTCCCTTGAGTGTCGTCAGCATACATCCGGATAGAGAACGGTCCCAACACAGAGCCTTGTGGTACTCCCAGTGAGCATGGTTTGGTTGATGACAGTTTATTATTTATACCAACACATTAAGAACGACTAGATAAATACGACTTTACCCATTTTAGTGAGCTAACTGATAGCTTGACTTTGGAGAGCTTTGATGAAGGTTTTGGATGACTTACTGTGTCAAATGCTTTATGGAGATCAAGAAAAACTGCTCCAACTATCCCAACTTTGTCTAATTCAGCCGTGATTCATTCCAAGAAGAAACAACATGCAGTCTCAGTAGAACAATTGTCCCTGAATCCAAACTGAATAGGGACGAGTAGGTCATTGTTGCTAAGGTGTGACACCGGCTGTTCTGCAGCTTTGAAACCACTTTCGACACAACAGGTAGAAAGCTGATGGGTCTATAGCTGATAACTTATCACCACATTTAAACACTGGGGCTACAATTATAGTTTTAAAAGCCATGACTGACTGTACTTCCTGTCTGCTGTGTTTCTTCACTCAGAGACAACATGGCTTCCAGATTAGAGGAAGATCTCTGCTGTCCGGTCTGTCAGGAAGTCTTTAGAGACCCTGTTCTCCTGTCCTGCAGCCACAGCTTCTGTAGAGCCTGTCTGAAGAGCTGGTTTAGAGAGAAACCAACACGAGAGTGTCCAGTCTGTCAGAGAAGATCTTCCAGAGGAGAACCTCCCTGTAACCTGGTGTTGAAGAACCTGTGTGAGAGTTTCCTACAGGAGAGAGGTCAGAGACCTCCAGAGGCTCTCTGCAGTCTGCACTCTGAGAAACTCAAGCTCTTCTGTCTGGACCATCAGCAGCCAGTGTGTGTCGTCTGCAGAGATTCAGAGAAACACAGCGACCACAGATTCAGACCCATCGATGAAGCCGCTCGACAACACAAGAAGGAGCTTCAGGAAACTCTGCAGCCCTTAAAGGAGAAGTTAGAGACCTTTGAAGAAGTTAAAGTGAAGTTTGATCAAACAGCAGGACACCTGAAGGTCCAGGCCCGACGCACAGAGACGCAGATTAAGAAGCAGTTTCAGAAGCTTCACCGGTTCCTAGAAGAGGAAGAGGAGGCCAGGCTGGCTGCACTGAGGGAGGAAGAGGAGCAGAAGAGGAGGGTGATGAAGGAGAAGATGGAGGCTGTGAGCAGAGAGATAGCAGCTCTTTCTCACACAGTCAGAGCCACAGAGAAGGAGCTGAGAGCTGAAGACGTCTCCTTCCTGCTCAACTACAAGGCTGCAGCGGAGAGGCTGCAGCGCCCCCTGCTGGAGGATCCACAGCTGCCCTCAGGAGCTCTGATAGACCAGGCCAAACACCTGGGCAACCTCAGCTTCAACATCTGGAGCAAGATGAAGGACATGGTGTCCTACTCTCCTCTCATCCTGGACCCAAACACTGCTGATCCAGACCTCATCCTGTCTGAAGATCTGACCAGTGTGAGAGAAGGAGGAGACGGACAGGAACTTCCTGATAATCCAGAGAGGTTGGATAACTGCTGGTCTGTCCTGGGCTCTGAGGGCTTTGACTCAGGGACTCACAGCTGGGAGGTCCAGGTTAGAGACGGTACATGCTGGGAACTGGGTGTGTTAGCAGAGTCTGTCGACAGGAAGAGAGACATGGAGTCTGGATTATGGAGAATATATTATAATGGAGGTAAATACTATGCATGGTCACCATCAGCTCCAGTCACTCCTCTCCTCCTGCAGAAGAAGCTCCAGAGGGTCAGAGTGAGTCTGGACTGGAGCAGAGGAAAGCTGTCGTTCTCTGATCCTGACACGAACACACACATACACACCTTCACACACACTTTCACTGAGAGAATGTTTCCATACATTTGCACTTTGGATGAAGTGAAGATATTACCCAGGAAGGTGTGTGTGGCAGTGGATCAGAGCAGTTAGATAAACAGGAGGATTATATCTAATTAACTAAAGCTGCAGCTGTTTAGTTTCTTGTTATTTAGTGTTACGTGCCGTAGTGGGTGCTCGTGTGTGTGTGTGTGTGTGTGTGTGTGTGTGTGTGTGTGTGTCTTTCTCTCTCTCCCTCTATATTGTCTCCAGGTGCAGCTTCTCCTCCAGGTGCTCCCAATCAGGGCCTCCATAAAGGACCTGAGAAAAGCAGCAGTCGCTCTCATGGGTGCTGCATGGGTGCTGCATGGTGTCTCTGTCTCTGTGTGCGATATTTGTATTTTAATTTGCTTTGCAAGTTGGCTGGTGAGCCCGTCTTCTGCTTGTCCATCATTGGTAATGAACCTTTGTGGCTTCAGAAGATCAGTTCCCGCTCTTTTTTCTTGTGCCTGGTCATTTCTGTGTTTTGTTACTTCCCTTCGTACCCCTAGTTTAGGAGGGAACGTAACATTTAGTTTGAAGGCTTCCTTTTTGCATCTATGATCAACCTTTATTAAACTGAACTACATGCACTGAGCTTAACTTCTTCTCCCTAACGCGTGGGACCAACCAAAGCTTGTAAGAATGATGTTTCTCCATAGCTCTCATTAACATGGAGTTTGAGTTAGAGGCGATGAGAGGAAGAGCTTTCTTCACATGATCAATGACTTCAGACCTTTACGTCGGGTTACTTTAACCTTTCTGTTTCTTTGATTCTGTGTCTTTTTAAATGGTTGTTCATTTCTGATTTGTGTGTGACGGGATCCAGAGTGAATAAAAACATGTATCCACCTGAATGTTTGAGCGGCCAATCATTTATCAGCTCTGAACAAACACATTATGATTTCAACTTCAAATTATAACGTTTCCAGACATTAAAACCAATGTTTAAACTGAAAGGATTTTAAATAAACAGAGTTTAGAGCCTGAATTAACTCTTGATTCCTCAGAATCAGTCACGATTCTCATGTTATGTCACGTTTGTAGTTTTGTCTGTGTTGGTGTTTTTCTTGTCTTTGGGTTTTATTGTGTTAAGTGTTCACCCCCGTTTCCTGCCTGTCTGCTTTCTGTCTGTTTCCCTCCCTGATTACCCGATTGTGTTCACCTGTTGTCCTTGTGTTTCTCCTCCCCTGCCCAGCTGTGTCTTATTCTGTGATTACCCTTCTGTGTATTTAGTCTTCCCCTGTGTTCCATGTCGGTTCATTGTTTCCCCTCCATGTCATTCCACGGTCGGTGTTCCTTGTGCTGCTCGTTGGTTTTGGATATTTTGGATACTGCCTTTTTTGCCACAGATTTATATTATTTAATAAAGCTCTCTTTTCGTTAAATTCTGCATTTGAGTCCTACCTGCTTCACCCAAGCGTAACAGAATCAGGGATTTAAGCCCCTGACACACGAATATGGAATTGTGAATTTCGCACAAAGATGGCCCCGAACCACACAAAGGCAACATTTACATTCCATTTAAGAAATACAACTGCAATGAAAGTACCAACAACAATTATGTTACAGTACTATGATACTGTACTGATATCTTCAGACTTTGTTCTTTACTTTATCCGTCTTTATATGTAGAAGACATTAAGTTTTCTCCGTCATGTTGTTTCCATAGCAACAACAACTTCCTGTCAACTCGCCTTCAAAATAATATATTATATCCTTTTTAGTTTCACAGAACACAAATTGGGTTATTTACATAATATGTTCACATGATTTTGTTGCAATAAAACAACCCGATGGACACGATAAATGAAATGTTTAAATTCGGCTGTGATCGTAGCAACATCGGGCCATTCGTGAGGCATCTTAAGCCATCGTATGACCGCCGGTGGAGTTTCTCAGGCTCCAAAAATTGCCGAAGGACCTTGCGAAGGTTCATTTTCGTGTTGAATTTGTGTTTCAATGTTGCCCTTCGTAAGGCCATCGTGAGGGCATCTTGTTATCATCGGTGCCATCCGGCATTCGCCCCGATCAGAGTGAGGGCGAATGGCAGATGGCACCGATGATAACACGAAGATGACACGATTTGACAAGATGCCCTCACGAGTGCCTTTACAAAATGTACGCTCACAAAGTTGCTGCCAGAGCCTGAGAAACTCCACCAGCGGTCATACGATGGCTTAAGATGCCCTCACGAATGGCCCGATGTTGTTACGATCAGAGCCGAATATGAACATTTCCTTTATCGTGTGTCCATCGGGTGTCAATTTCGGGACAGTGTGACGCGGGCTTAAAGAAAAGGTTTTCTAATCATAAGTATGTTCTATAAGTAGTGAATGTTGAACAGGGTCACAAGGCAGAGCCTGGAGGAGTAAACACATAGGTTTTCAGCATATTAAGTTTACACATTGCTGTTTTTATGGCATCGTTGTAGAACTCGAAGCAGCAGCAAGAACTCAAACTCGCTCCCAGATATAGGAAAGGTTTGGATTCAGCACGGTACGCTCGTACAGATTAACGGGTTCAGATTTACGGGTTCAGATTTACCGTGTTTGCTTTGATAATCGTTCACAGTACATACTATCACTTATTCATCAAACTTTGTCAAAACGTTAAGCTAACATCAACTGACATTAGCATAAGCTAACTGATATTCATGATCCTAACGATGTGTGTTAGCTATGTTGGCTAGATAGAGATGTATACATTAAAACTAAACCCCTTTCGGAAACAGCAATTGAATTCCCTTAACCTAAAGTGCATCATTGGCTTGGCGTTATCCAATTGCTTCAAATGTAGAGCTAACAGCATGAAATCAAAGCTAACAGTTATAATGCTAATGCTAGCAGTTACTAGTTACGCAACTTGTTTTGTTACACTTACATTTAGTCAAAGAGTAGAAAACAATCATTGAATTTACCTCTTTCAGTTCACTAAAGTACCACTAAATACTAGGGAAATGTTTACTCAGAATTTTTCTTCCACACTTGCCCCTGCTAACATCTCAGTAAATGAGCTAGTAGATTGTTTTAATTAAAAGATTAAAAATGTCATAGATGCCATTGCTCCAACTAAGGTAGAGGAAGTGACTGGGAAGAAAATATCTCCATGGAGAAAGGCCATGACCGTGAAAACAGAAAAAAGAGAATGTCGAAAAGCTGAACGCAGGTGGAGAAAAACAAATCTCCAGGTTCACTTTGAAATCTATAAAGAGAGACTTGGCCTTTATAATTTGGAATTGAAAAACGCACGACAGTCTTTCTTCTCTGACATCATTACCAAAAACTTGTTTGCTACCGGTCGACAGACTAACTAACCCCCCAGCAGGCCCGGTTCTACGGGGGTGCATAAGGGTGCATTGCACCCTCAGTTGAGTCGTTATGCACCCTCATTTGAAAAATTAAAAGTGAAAAAAATAAATAAAACTTAATTAAAAGTGAGAAATATTACATATATAATAACAATAATAATAATAATAATAGTAGTAATAAGAAGAATATAGTTGAAATAAAATAAATTGTAATTGTAGTTGAATAACATTGTCTGCAGCATTTGTTTGGTCAATTTAAACGGTAAGTAACGTTATTATGTCAGGTGCGCGTGACCTGTGACGCTGCGCGTTCGTCATTTGCAAAGTGCTTACACAGCAGTCAGTGATGGACATCAGAAAATGGTTAAAACAACCAGCCCTTATCGCCAGCAGTAACACTGCATCTACTGCAGGTAATAACAGTTCAGATCATGGGGACATTACGTTACCCGCGGCCACTGTCGTCCTCCCGCCCGACTCGCCGGCTTTGCCCACCTCGCCAGCTTTGCCCACCTCGCCCACGGAGGCGGAGCAGCCGCAGCCGTCTTCGTTGCTCCAAACACCTCCACCCCTCAGCGACCCTCAAGTGCCAGAGGACCTCAAAACAGAGCCTGCCCAGGTATATTTAAGAAAGTACCCAACTCGCCTGTACAGTGGGGTAAGGCGCTCATTTTGCAGCTCATGGTTTCAAAACAGAGATTGGCTGGAATATTCCTGTAGACATTACGATCTTGAAAGTGGAGTGATTTGTAAAATATCCATAAAGAAATAGTAAATCTGCTGACAGTTCTGTTTCATATGGGTGTTGCGATGTATCCATAGATCTCTTCATGTTGCTCTCAAAGTGCACCAGATTGATGCTTTTAACTTCAATATTTAAAAAAAAAAATCTTCCCAGGAGAGCATGCCCCCGGTCCCCCCTAGAGGAGGTGAGGACCCCCTTAGAGGGTGTTGGGTCCACTCCCCACTTATAAAAAATAGCACTTTACCACTGCACCCTCTCTAATCTCAGATGCACCCCGAGTCATTTTGTTCTGGAACCGGGCCTGAACTGGATCAAGCAGTCAGTGCCTCTGTATCAGGAACAGCAAATGTGTTGTCTCTGTGTCCACTTAACATCAATTCAGACATCAGGACACAATTCCATCAGATTAATGATAAAAACCTAGATGACATTATACAACTTCTGAAATCCTCCTCCTGCTGCCTTGATATTATTCCAACAGGATTTTTCAAAGATGTTTTGCCTTGCATGGCCTCAGATCTACTTCATATAGTAAACAAATCTCTTCACTCAGGTATTTTTCCACAGGCTGAAAACTGCAGTCATTAAACCGCTCTTAAAAAAGAATAATCTACATCAGGGGTCTTCAACTAAAATTCAACGAGGTCCAGTTAGAGAAAATGTCCCCATGCAAAGGTCCGGAACATCAAAATGTCTAACTTGCTTTATGAATTAGTGTGATATTGAAGTATCCTGTAGCTTTATCAACATCTGCATGTAATCAACAACTGACTGCCAATCAAATAAAGAAAGTACAATTCATAAACAACAATATGTATTGTCAATTAACATTGAACTCTACAGATATACAGTAAATACTGTGGATATGTGTAATGTTCCTCTCGGGCGGCATTTACAAATAAAGTAGAGAAAATAAATAAAATAGCTTTTGAAAATATGTGCATCTTAAAAGTGCTTAATTTTAGATAAATAAAAGAAAGTGTAGCAGCAGCTTGAGAGTCCCTTTTTCTTTGTTAACCGTTTCACATCATGACTTAACAGTTTCAGACGATTTTAGAACAATATCTGGCTTTACACATCATAACAATTGAACCGTTTTAAAGTTTCTCTTTCTTTCCCTCTTATATCGCAGTCCCTCACTCACTTCTTTTAATTCAGTGCGAGAATTGAGCTGGAGCTTGTCCTGCCAGGAGTTTAAATCTGGGCCGACATGGAGTCAGGGCCTTTCTCTCACACATGCAGGTGCTCATTGGTTACAGTGACGCAAACACAGGTATGGTGAAAAAAGAGAGAACTATTCGAAGCAGAAAAAAAACTGCGTAATATACCATCTGACAAAGGCCTGTGCCATAATGCTTCAATTAACTGGCTGTTCTTTATAATATACTCGGATCAATAGGAGACAGAGATGTTAAGTTATAAATCAAGGGTTTTTATTATTATTTACAGCAGGGGTGGGGAACCTTTTTCCTTTCAATTTTTACAACATCCTCCGAGGGTCGTACAAATTATTGAACTCAATCTTTGCTTAAAAAAACTAAAATCACAGCCCATTCATTTGACCTTTCTTTCATGCTGTGCAAAGAAAAAGCAACCTCTTAATCCAGATATCTCACCATGACTCGCACATGCATGCATATGCACGGTTGTGGCATCACCACCAAAACAGAAAGATATGGACATGTGTGCAAATGTATTTAGTATCCTATCCATGACCATGTGAACATGATTTAAGTGGGGGGGGGACACCTAACCTCCTATAGGGGGGTCCGGGGGCATGCTCCCCCGGGAATATTAAATATTGAAGTTAAAAGCATCAATCTGGTGCACTTTGAGATTAACATGAAGAGATCTATGGATACATCTTTCAACACCCATATGAAACATAACTAAGCAGATTTTTGGATATTTTACAAATCACTCCCCTTTTAAACTCTATTCTTGTTATTTTTAACAACTTTTTTGTTACTGTCATAGTATTTTATACCTGTTTTTCATCTAGTCTCATTAATAACTATAATGATCATATCAAGGTGTGCCTTAACCTCACTGAGCTGAGGTTATTTGAGCCTCTCAGGAGATAGCTCTCTTCCACCTGGTTGTGGAAAAGCTCTTTAAATTCGTTAGCATAGCTAGCTAACCAGATGCTAATAACAACAGATCGCCACTGTGCTTACAACTAAAGACACAGCCACGTAAACACTGTGGCATGTGTATGGCTCCTTATGGGTACTGCAATATTTAAAGGGCTGGAGCGGCGTTCCGGTGCTCTCTGTCAGCACTCCTTTCAGACGAGACATACCACGTGAAGACACGTTACGCTCGTGTTGTGTTCAAGGAACCTGTCCTTGGCCAGGAAAAACAGGTACTCCCTTGTTTAATTATTTTTGCGGTCTAGATTTCTTCTTCTTTTTTGAAGTGAGGAGTTGTCCGTCAGTCAGACTGACGGACGGACTCCCCACCCCTCACCCCCAAAACGAAAACTCTTCGGTTCTCCACGAATTATACAAGTCACCCAAATCAGCATTAAAAAAGCGGAAGGCGCCGAAAAATCCCATATTAAGGTATTGATTATAGCTCCGGGTCCGTATAGGTCGGCGTCTGGGTCCGGATCCGGACCGCGGTCCGCCTGTTGCCGACCCCTGATCTAGATGCTTCAGTAATGAACAATTACAGGCCCATATCAAACCTGCCATTTCTAGGTAAAACCATTGAAAAAGTTGTTTTTCAACAGCTGAGTAATTTCTTGCATTTAAATAATTGTTTGGATGTGTTCCAGTCAGGCTTTCGTCCAAACCACAGCACTGAGACTGCTCTTGTAAAGGTCTTCAATGACATCCACTTAAACACAGACAGTGGCAGAACTTCAGTGTTAGTATTATTAGATCTCAGTGCTGCGTTTGACACTGTTGACCACAACATATTACTAGACCGACTGGAAAACTGGGTGGGACTTTCGGAAACAGTTCTAAATTGGTTTGAATCCTACTTAAAGGACAGAAACAACTTTGTTTCTATAGGTACATACACATCTGAGTTGACAAATATGATATGTGGGGTTCCTCAAGGCTCCATCTTGGGCCCTCTTCTCTCTAACATCTACATGCTACCACTGGCTCAGATAATGAAGAACAACAAAATAAGTTACCATAGCTATGCAGATGACACACAAATTTACATCACAATTTCACCAGGAGACTATGCTTTATTCTGTGACTAACTCTGCTTCTGTGAACACCCCAATCCGTGACTCTGAACGATGTGGTCTGGAAAACCCTTTTAGTTTTACTCCTTTTACTGTCAATGTTGTTCATGAAGCTTTAACAAAGCTAGACCCTAAGAAACCGGCTGGCCCGGACAACGTAGAACCTTTCTTTTTAAAGATAGCTGCAGATTTTATTGCTCCTCCTCTTACTTCTCTTTGTAACCTCTCCCTCAACACAAAAGTATGGAAGTCTGCTTATGTCTTGCCTTTACTGAAAGGAGGGGAGGCAACTATTTTAAACAATTATAGACCCATCTCTAAATTGTCAGTTCTGGCGAAGGTGCTCGAACGCCTAGTGAGTGAACAGGTAAAGGAGTTTTTATGTAAAAATGACATCCTGTCTAAACATCAGTCAGGCTTCAGAAAGAAACACAGCACCATCACTGCCACAATGAATGTGCTGAATGACATTACGAGTATTTTAGATAATAAGCAGAGTTGTGCAGCTCTGTTTATTGACCTTTCCAAAGCGTTTGATACCGTCGATCATCGCATCTTAAAGCAGAGGCTACTCAGTATTGGCCTATCCAGCCTTGCAGTGGGTGGTTTGTGAACTACCTCTCTGAAAGGTCCCAATGTGTTCATTTTGATGGGCTGTCTTCTGAGTGGTTGAATATTTCTAATGGTGTTCCTCAAGGTTCTGTTTTAGGACCACTTTTATTCCCCATATATAGTTTAGTTTTATTTTAGTATAGTTTAGGTGAAAATGTCGATGGAGCTACTTTACATTTTTATGCGGATGATACTGTGATGTTCTGTGCAGGTCCCTCCATTCAGGAGGCTGGTGTTAAAGTACAGGCTGTTTTTAACATTATTCAGACTCAGCTCTCTGAACTAAAGCTTATTTTAAATGTTGAGAAAACCAAGGTAATGCTCTTTTCAAAAGCTAAAAAGACTCCAGAGACTGCTTTGGATATTGTTACAATGCAAGGACAAGTACTTGAAGTGGTTACCTGTTATAAATACCTAGGTATCTGGTATCTGGTATCTATTGCCTGAACAAATTAGATGCCGCCTATCACAGTGCTCTGAGATGTGTTACTAACTGTAAAGCACTCACTCATCACCGTACCCTGTATGCCAAGGCAGGTCTGCCTTCACTAACTGTACGGAGGCTCAGTCATTGGTACATGTTCATTTACAAAGCCATGCTGGGTAAACTACCTTTTTATATCTGCTCTCTGATCTCTCGACGAATTGCAAGTACGTATTGCCTGAGATCTCATGATGTTGTTTTATTAAATGTGCCAAGTGCTAGGACTGTATTAGGGAAGAAAGCTTTTAGATGTGCAGCTCCACTAACTTGGAACAGTCTGCAAACCTGTTTAAAACTGAGCACTTTGGTTCCCCTGCATCACTTTAAAACTCGGCTGGGTGCCATGCTGTCTGATACTCATGGTACCTGTCACTGTACATAGAGTTAGTAAACTGTACATTATGTTGTATGTCATCTTTATTGTTGTTCCGTTGTTTTTATGTTACATGTGTAACTAATGTCCTGTAGGTCACCTTGAAAAAGAGATCTTTTGATCTCAAGGGGCTTTCACCTAGTTAAATAAAGGCTACAAACAAACAATGCTCCAATTCAAACACTGAGTAAGTGCATTGAACAAATCAATGACTGGATGTGTCAGAACTTTCTCCAATTAAACAAAGATAAAACTGAGGTAATGGTTTTTGGAGCCAAGGCAGAACGTTTAAAAGTTAGCGCTGAGCTTCAGCCTGCAATGTTCAAACCAACAGATAAAGCCAGAAATCTAGGTGTAGTCATGGACTCTGACCTGAGTTTCAACAGTCACATTAAAACAGTTACTAAATCAGCCTACTATCACCTAAAGAACATATCTAGGATTAAAAGACTAATGTCACAGCAGGATCTGGAAAAACTTGTCCATGCCTTTATCTTCAGTAGACTCGACTACTGCAATGGTGTCTTCACAGGTCTCACTAAAACATCTATTAGAAAGCTGCAGCTGATACAGAACACCGCTGCTCGAGTCCTCACTAACACTAAGAAAGTGGATCACATCACTCCTGTTCTGAAGTCTTTACACTGGCTTCCTGTGTGTCAAATAATAGATTTCAAAATACTGCTGCTGGTTTATAAAGCACTGAATGGTTTAGGCCCAAAATACATTTCTGACCTCCTGCTAAATGATGAACCATCCAGATCTCTCAGGTCTTCAGGGACTGGTCAGCTCTCTGTCCCCAGAGTCAGAACTAAACATGGAGAAGCAGCGTTCAGTTATTATGCTCCAAATATCTGGAACTAACTCCCAGAAACCTGCAGGTCCGCTGCAACTCTGACTACTTTCAAATCCAGGCTGAAGACTTTTCTTTTTGTCGCTGCTTTTAATTGAACTATTCACATCTTAAACTGCACTGTAACTTTTATCCATGTACTTCCATCCATCCATCCAACTTCTCCCGCTTATCCGTGGTCGGGTCGCGGGGGTAGCAGTTCCAGCAGAGAGCCCCAAACTTTCTTTTCCCTGGTGACATCAACCAGCTCTGACTGGGGGATCCCAAGGCGCTCCCAGGCCAGCGAAGAGATATAATCCCTCCACCTGGTCCTAGGTCTACCCCTTGGTCTCTTCCCAGCTGGACGTGCCTGGAACACCTCCCTAGGGAGGCACCCAGGTGGCATCCTAACTAGGTGCCCGAACCACCTCAACTGGCTTCTTTCGACGCGAAGGAGGAGCGGCTCAACTCCGAGTCCCTCCCTGATGACCGAACTTCTCACCTTATCCCTAAGGGAGACGCCAGCCACCCTGCGGAGAAAACCCATCCCGGCCGCTTGTATCCGCGATCTCGTTCTTTCGGTCATGACCCATCCTTCATGACCCATCCTTCATGACCATAGGGTAGGAACGAAAATGGCCAAGTAGACAGAGAGCTTTGCCTTTTGGCTCAGCTCCCTTTTCGTCACAACGGTGCGGTAAAGCGACTGCAGTACCGCTCCCGCTGCTCCGATTCTCCGGCCCATCTCACGCTCCATTGTTCCCTCACTCGAGAACAAGACCCCGAGATACTTGAACTCCTTCACTTCCTTCCATGTACTTTTTTCTTTTAATGTTTGTTTTATTATCTTTTCTTTGTAATGACTGATTTTAAATGCCATTTTCTTAATGTCTTTCGTTTTTTGTAAAGCACTTTGAATTGCCTTGTGTTGAAAGGTGCTTTATAAATAAACTTGCCTTGCCTTGCCTAAAGACTAAACAAGGGATAAACTGGTCAATAATCACTAACTTATGGACAGTTTGCTCTCATAGAAATGTCACTTTAGCTAGTAAATGCTAGCTTCTGCTTTACATGGCTGACCTGCGGCTGAAGGCTAAACCCTGACATTGTAATTGGATTTCATTTTGAAATATTCCAATGTAAGAGAAGGACAACACACATATCATGATTCTAATCATGTTAGGTGGACTGATTACTGGCCATCATTTATATGAACTAAAACTATGAGCGATTCCATTTTTTATAAACTCAAACAAACAGTTTAACCGTTGGTGGATTTTACCATAATATCAGTTTTTTTGCTTTTCGCATTTTGAATGGCTGCATACAGTCATTGTGTTTGTGTTCAAACAACGGGTGACAAAAACGTTTTTAAATGATTGCAAAGCTATCCTTTCCCCGAACAACTGCAAAAACATGAATCATGTTCAATCACAATGGTCTCTTTGTGATGTAAATGAGCAGCCTGCGGATTTTATAATCATCATGCAAACATCTTCCTCAGTTTAGCAAGTCAAAGGGAATAAAAACAATCTTAACCTGATTTGAATTACAAACACAAATGGGGCTGAATAACTGAATAATAAGGGTGAGTTTGAACATAAATGAAAGCAAGTGTAATACTGTCCATTTCTATGTGCAATAATCCATGCGTGCACTTCTGACAATGTGCATGTTTGTATTTTCCATGACATCTGTTTCTGAAAAGCTTGGGTTTGTTCCGAGTCATCTGGCAGCCTTTTTTTCGAAAACCGACTGCTTTATGCTGCAGCCACAATAGTATTTATCTTGTTTGTGTCCAACATTCGCCACATTTAGCTTAGCGGTGGTGACGTGAAGTCATGTGACTGTGCTATAGTTCCTTTATAGCCCAACATTCGCCACATTTAGCTTAGCGGTGGTGACGTGAAGTCATGTGACCGTGCTGTAGTTCCTTTATAGCGCAACATTGGCCACCTTTAGCTTAGCAGTTGTGACGTGAAGTCATGTGACCGTGCTGTAGTTCCTTTATAGCGCAACATTGGCCACCTTTAGCTTAGCAGTGGTGACGTGAAGTCATGTGACCATGCTATAGTTCCTTTATAGCGCAACATTAGCCACCTTTAGCTTAGCGGTGGTGACGTGAAGTCATGTGACCGTGCTGTGGTTACTTTATAGCCCAACATTAGCCACCTTTAGCTTAGCGGTGGTGACGTGAAGTCATGTGACCGTGCTGTCGTTCCTTTTTGCCCAACATTAGACACCTTTAGCTTAGCGGCGGTGACGTGAAGTCATGTGACCGTGCTGTAGTTCCTTTATAGCGCAACATTAGCCTCCTTTAGCTTAGCGGTGGTGACGTGAAGTCATGTGACCGTGCTGTCGTTCCTTTATAGCCGAACATTAGCCACCTTTAGCTTAGCGGTGGTGACGTGAAGTCATGTGACCAGGCTGTAGTTCCTTTATAGCGCAACATTAGCCTCCTTTAGCTTAGCGGTGGTGACGTGAAGTCATGTGACCGTGCTGTCGTTCCTTTTTGCCCAACATTAGCCACCTTTAGCTTAGCGGTGGTGACGTGAAGTCATGTGACCGTGCTGTAGTTCCTTTATAGCGCAACATTAGCCTCCTTTAGCTTAGCGGTGGTGACGTGAAGTCATGTGACCGTGCTGTCGTTCCTTTTTGCCCAACATTAGCCTCCTTTAGCTTAGCGGTGGTGACGTGAAGTCATGTGACCGTGCTGTCGTTCCTTTATAGCCGAACATTAGCCACCTTTAGCTTAGCGGTGGTGACGTGAAGTCATGTGACCGTGCTGTCGTTCCTTTATAGCCGAACATTAGCCACCTTTAGCTTAGCGGTGGTGACGTGAAGTCATGTGACCGTGCTGTCGTTCCTTTTTGCCCAACATTAGCCTCCTTTAGCTTAGCGGTGGTGACGTGAAGTCATGTGACCGTGCTGTCGTTCCTTTATAGCCGAACATTAGCCACCTTTAGCTTAGCGGTGGTGACGTGAAGTCATGTGACCGGGCTGTAGTTCCTTTATAGCCTAACGTTTCTTTTTACTTCATAATTCATAAAGTTGTGTAATTTTTATAATAAAGGGTTAGGAAAAGACATAGGACCTGATTTATTTTCACAATTCGTCCGCAGCCACTGAGTCTCTTCTCTCTTGTGATGATGGATCCTGACCTTCTTCGTTGTGATGAAGGAGGATATAATCCAGTTAAGTCTGCATTACCGCTCTTGTTTTTCTGACCATGTCTATGCCGTCGTCCTTTAGCGAGATGAAAGTGAAAAGCTCTGGAGATGCACTTGTTCAATACTTTGGTTTGACTTTGATAAAGAACGGGCTGTTGTTTACCTGAAAGCATCCTGACGAGTCGTCAGAGGGGCTGCACAGAGCCTGTTTTTGTAATGATACATTAAAGGATTGAAGCTAAGAATGAACAGCACCACATTATATGTGTGTTTTTTCTTTTTTTGAGGGAACCAGGAAGATGATGCCTTCAGGGTCCATTACAGAAATACGTCTTCACTGCAGCACTCTATTACAAGGTGAAATAATCTAAATATGCAATTAAACACGCTGCATCCTACCGGAGCTGGACAACCCTAACTGCCAGTAATCAGATTTTATAAAACCCAATATCTGCTGATGGATATTAGTCAAACTGTTTGCAGAGCTTCACCGCAGGAAGCTGCTCTCTTCTGTCCATCAGTCATGAGAACGAGGACCAGAGAGACATCATCTCTCCTCTCCGGACTCCAAGATGGATGGACTTATTTTCAAAGGATTGTTTGTAACAGTGGATTGAGAGGAAACTTTAGACCTTATCCATCATTTATTTTACAGATAACCCCAGGAGCCCCCTGCTGCTCTGACTCTGAGGGACAGGGAAGTTTCACAGTATTGGATTCCTCTTTCTCTCCGCCTCCAGTAAAGACTATTGATGGCAGTGATAAGGTCGAGATTTATACTCAAAAGATGATGAATTATTCCCTTTTTCTTGCAGAATAAAGAAGTTCAAATAATCCAGGTGTCAAGACTGGTCTCATGGACTTCAGCAGAAATTAAGATTTGCCTTTATTAATGATGTCTTGCGGCTCAGTGCTTCCTTAAGTTGCATGACATACTTTGTGTTATTTAATAAATCTGTCATGAATTAAAGGGTTATTTCAATGAATTTATAATACAAATACTTTGATATACTCCCAATGGTATTCACTTTGAAGGGCTATTGACCTTCTGGAAGATCGGACATGATGACCTATTCTGATGCTACTGATCCTAAGTTGTAGAATAATCATAAATAAGAGCAATAAGCCAGCATTATATTACATGATAGGTCACTCAGTAAGAGAAGATAATATAAGGTTATTTAAACGTCTATTAGTTACATTATTTTACCTGGCTACCGGGATTTAATGTCTGCTTCTTAAACCCACAATGTATTAACCAAATATCTACATTTTTATTTTATTTTAAAATGAAGCACCTGCCACTTGGATATCATTTATTTGTATTTGTTGGTTTTCTTCTTAAATGGAGTAATATTATTTATTTTTAAATACATTTATTTGAATTTCTAAAATGTCTCAAATGGAGCAACTACAACTTTTTTTTTTTTTGGAGCAACACATTACATATTTACATTACATTACATTACATTGCATTTAGCTGACGCTTTTATCCAAAGCGACTTACAATAAGTGCGTTCGACCAGGAAGATACAACCTTGAAGAAAACAGAATCATAAAGTACATCAGGTTTCATAGAGTCATGTATTTCAAGTGCTACTCAACTGGCTTTAGATAAGCCAGCCCTTTATTAGTATATAAGTGCTTTGTTAGTAGTTCTATCCTCGAGGTGGAGTCAAAAGAGATGAGTTTTCAGTCTGCGCCGGAAGGTGTGTAAGCTATCTGTCCTGATGTCAATGGGAGCTCATTCCACCATCTTGGAGCCAGGATAGCAAACCCACGTGTTTCTGCTGATGGGAACTTGGGTCCCCCTCGCAGCGAGAGTGCAGCGAGCTGTTTGGCTGATGCAGAGCGGAGTGCACGTGCTGGGGTGTACACTGTTAAAAATGATTTGTTGACTCAACGTGACTAAGTCAAGTCATCTTGTTGCTGTGACTGAGTTAAGTTGTGTCAAGTTGATTCCACATTTACTGTCAAGTCTATTACACTTCAATACATTAGTTGATACAACTTGTAGTCTGTTGACTCAACTTCATGTGTCAAGTTATTTGGACTAGAAAATATTAGTTAAGATAACTTAAGAAGATTTTGGTTAAATGTATTTGATTGAGTTCTTAAAAATGTGTTAATCAAGTTGGTTCAACATGTACAACTTTGTTTTTTCAACTTATAGTACCAAGTTAACTACACTGTTAAAAATGATTTGTTGACTCAACTTGACTAAGTCAAGTCATCTTGTTGCTTTGACTGAGTTAAGTTGTGTCAAGTTGATTCAACATTTATTGTCAAGTCTATTACACTTCAATAAATTAGTTGATACAACTTGTAGTATGTCAAGTTATTTGAACTAGAAGATATTAGTTAAGATAACTTAAGAAGATGTTGGTTAAACGTGTTTGATTGAGTTCTTAAAAATGTGTTAATCAAGTTAGCTCAACATGTACAACTGTGTTTGTTCAACTTCTAGTACCAAGTTAACTTACCAGGACAAGCAAACTAATAGCTACAAAGTTATACGATACATCAACATGAGAACTAGCTTAGTCTAAACTATATTAACACATGAAAAAATAGCTGAAAAGACATTTCAATCAGGACTGTTATTACAATATCAATACCTGAAGAAATGAAGAACTCCAACCCACACACTCATTAACTGTTCAGTGTTGCTTTTTTAATTCAAATAAGTGTCAATGGATGTCAACATATCATAAAGACCTTCCTTGGGACATGCAGACCAAACAAAAAACACCCTCTAACACACCATTGTTTTTGCTCTGGGCTGCTCAAAAATTGAAATTACACTATAGATACAACTGTAATTGAGTGACTTGTTAAACAGAGTCCATTCTGAGGAGTAAGTGTTCAGGGTTGCTGCAGTAAAATGCATAGAAAATGGTATCTCTCTTAACTTAACTGTCAGTCAGAACATTAAAACATTCTAACAGTACTGAAATATCCACTCTGTTCATGGTTGCTGTACAACATAAAATACACACTAGTGTCTCTCTGACACTTCCTCAAAATAGAGCAATAGAAAATGAAAACCAAATAAACTGGTGTGACCCACAGAGGGGCTATACATTTGTTTTCCTCTTGGAACAGTGGACAAAAAATGAAAATGCATCATTTGGGACGGATGCAGAGACATCTTCCTAGGCCATCTCTCTAACTGAGCAATATATTCTTCAGAGAGTGGACCCAGGGAGTGCACGAGTCCAACCCAATTCCCATGAACAGGCGCTGAATCACCTCAAAGGTGTATTTCAAGTCTTTTGGATAGTCAAGGTTCAACATGTACTGCAATCCCATCAGGTTCACAAAAGCATTGGGTCCATCACCAAGGTCACGTATGACTATCCTTTCCTCGATCACGAGGGCGACATCGTTGTAGGAAGCTGGAAGAGGTTCCTTCACATCTTCAACGACTAAAAGGACTCCAATCACCATTCCCTTGATGACGTCCTCTTCAGGATCCGTTGGCTTCATGCAAAAAGAAACAAAAAACAACAACGAAAGTGCTTTAGAGATGCTTTGGCATATGTGCATACACAGACGACGCCTGAAACGACTAGTGTAACCCTGTGAACTCGTTTTTTGTATCATCTTGAACGACATTTCAGCGCTTACCTCACACATCTTCATGATAGTTGAAGGATTCTCCCTCATGTACCATGGTAGGCCCTGCAACACTGCTGCCCTTTTCCTTTGGTTCGATGCCTGCCAAAACACATGATAAATTAATATTGCTCGTTGTTATCATAATTATATGACCCCCTCACTCCACAAGGCATTCTGGTTATTTGCACTACGTTCACAGCTAACTTAATAGATTCCTTCATATTCCGTGTGTCCGTGTCCGTGTGTGGCCTGCCTTCTCTGACCCTTGCCTGCCTCACTATCCCTTAAGCCTTTGTACCACCATGTTGTTTATTAAATCATTGAACTGCATCAGGCGCCTGCTTTTGGGTCCTTCCCCTGTATCCCGTCGTAACAATTACATTGAGTTTACACGAGAACACATGAATGAATGTGGAAAGGCAGCTCTATTGCCTCAAAGTACTTTAAAGTAAAGAACTGTACTTACATCCTTGTCGAGGCTCTCCATTAAGGATGTAATTTCTTTGATCCCCTCAAAGCGCTTTGACCTGAACAACTGAAGGAATTTCTGCAGGTGGCTGTCCAGACCCTCATAGAGCGAATTGAGGTCCATCGACATCCGCCTGGTGAATTCCTTGACGATCTATATGAAGAAGTGACATTACATCATTTTAGTCCAAGTTAAAAGTGACCTACGTTTTCACATTTCAAAAGCTGCCCAGATGCAATATTTGGTATTGCACAAGCATATATAAAAACGAATGCAACGAGGTCCAGTTAGAGAAAATCTCCCCATGCAAAGGTCCGGAACATCAAAATGTCTAAGTTGCTTCATGAATTAGTGTGATATATATTGAAGTGACCTGTAGCTTTATCAACGTCTGCATGTAATCAACAACTGACTGCCAATCAAATAAAGAAAGTACAATTCAAAAACAACAATATTTATTGTCAATTAACATTACTTAAATACTGTGGATATGTGTAATGTTTAAATATTGAAGTTAAATGCATCAATGTGGTGCACTTTGAGAGCAACATTAAGAGATCTATGGATACCTCTCTCAACACCCAGATGAAACAGAACTGTAGCATATTTTCCTTTTTGGATATTTTACAAATCACTCCCCTTTTAACCTCTATTCTTGTTATTTTTAACAACTTTTTTGTTACTGTCATATAGTATTTTATACCTGTGTTTCATCTAGTCTCATTAATAACTATAATGATCATATCAAGGTGTGCCTTAACCTCACTGAGCTGAGGTTATTTGAGCCTCTCAGGAGAGAGCTCTTTTCCACCTGGTTGTAGAAAATCTCTTTAAATTCGTTAGCATAGCTAGCTAACCAGATGCTAACAACAACAGATCGCCACTGTGCTTACAACTAAAGACACAGCCACGCAAACACTGCGGCATGTGTACGGCTCCTTATGGGTACTGCAATATTTTAAGGGCTGGAGCGGCGTTCCGGTGCTCTCTGTCAGCACTCCTTTCAGACGAGACATATACCACGTGAAGACACGTTACCCTCGTGTTGTGTTCATGAACCTGTCCTTGGCCAGGAAAAACAGGTACTCGCTTGTTTAATTATTTTTGCGGTCTAGATTTCTTCTTCTTTTTTGAAGTGAGAAGTTGTCCGTCTGTCGGACTGACTCCCTCCCCCCACCCCCAAAACGAAAACTCTTCGGTTCTCCACGAATTACACAAGTCACCCAAATCAGCGTTAAAAAAGTGGGAGGCGCCGAAAAATCCCCTATTAATGTATTGATTATAGCTCCGGGTCCGTATAGGTCGGCGTCTGGGTCCGGATCCGGACTGCGGTCCGCCTGATGCCGACCCCTGCTCTATGTAATCATCTGTTGTTAAATCTAGATGGTCCGAATTTGTCTCATCAACACTCAACTCATTCAACCCTCCTTTGCTTTACACTATATACTCGCTATTTCACTCGGGCAGCTCTTAATTTCCAACCTACTGCTAGCTAGCTAGCTCGCTAACATGCTAACGTTTTTCCTAAAACTAACTAACGTTAAATATGAAATATGCATCAAAAGGTGTGGCGACAGTCAGTCTGAGACAGAGACTAACGTTAGAGGATTAATTTGCATTGTCTGCTGATGAACTAGATTACATTTGAATGTACTTACTTGATAACTCCAGTCCGGGCTCTGAGCGAGGAAGAAAGATGGCAGCCAACTCGGATTTCAAATTCATTTCAGTTTTGGGACACTGCGTGTGACGTCATATTGCGGGCGCATGCGTGTTACATACAATGCCGAGGCTGACTCATGTTATCAATTTAATGCAACGGATTATTCTGAGTTTACAAATATTTTTCAAGTTGAAGTTTTTGTAACTCGTCTTAATGAGTTGTAATAGAGAACCGCAGTGACGCGTCCTAAAACCCGGATGTAAACTTCTTCCGGTTCCTTCGTCAAAAACGCAATGCAATTTCTCCATAGGATTTTGGAAAATAGCTCGAAATAAGGTCTGTGGTTGACACACATTTAAGAGAAGGATCACGTTTTGTTCAGCCAGATAATCTCCACATGTCTCTCCTACTTTTATAATTTTTGAATCATAAATCTAGTCGCCAAAAGCGAAATGCTAACGTTATGCTATAAACGAACTACAAGCCAGTACAGCAGCAGGGTCGCACGACTTCAACGTCACGCCAACTTAAGATCGTTTCAACTGACTTGCACTGAAACTGCACTTTGAACACTTTAAATAGATTAACATTTTAAACTGTATACCCCGTTTATCTAGGCCCTTTTTGTTTTATGTATAGGCTACATGTCACACTGTGGGAAACGATATTTCTGGATGTATAACACATGTAGAATTTGTTTACAATAAAGCTGACTTTGACTTCCGCGTGCTCGCATATTTTAACAAAGCTTTTCATTTTAGCCACACTGAATTTAACTAGAAGTCATGGCTGTGTCAATTACCAGTCTGATATCGTTTTACAAAGATGACAAGAAGAATGGAGATAGAGGAGAGAACCACTACAAGTCAGGACACGGGCAGCCTAGATGAAGGTGTGCTTACCGGTGTTGTCAGGGCTAGCATGAGGGACAAGGTTTATAGAGTGTCGGTGAGTAGTTATAGCAAGAGTACCGTTAACCTAGAGTTAATTTATTCACATTAATTCCCATCAACAAATCCATTTTATGTGTCACATGAAATCTTTATTAGGCAAGGCAAGTTTATTTATATAGCACTTTTCAACACATGGCAATTCAAAGTGCTTTACAAAAAATGAAAGACATTAAGAAATGGCATTTAAAATCAGTCATTAAAAAGCAAAGCTAATAAAATAAACATTAAAAGAAAAAATACATGGATAAAAGTTACAGTGCAGTTTAAGATGTGAATAGTTCAATTAAAAGCAGCGGCAAAAAGAAAAGTCTTCTTGCTGGATTTAAAAGTAGTCTGAGTTGCAGCGGACCTGCAGGTTTCTGGGAGTTTGTTCCAGATGTTTGGAGCATAATAACTGAATGCTGCTTCTCCATGTTCAGTTCTGACTCTGGGGACAGAAAGCTGACCAGTCCCTGAAGACCTGAGAGATCTGGATGGTTCATCATTTAGCAGGAGGTCAGAAATGTATTTTGGGCCTAAACCATTCAGTGCTTTATAAACCAGCAGCAGTATTTTGAAATCTATTCTTTGACACACAGGAAGCCAGTGTAAAGACTTCAGAACAGGAGTGATGTGATCCACTTTCTTAGTGTCAGAGAGGACTCGAGCAGCGGCGTTCTGAATCAGCTGCAGCTTCCTAATAGATGTTTTAGTGAGACCTGTGAAGACACCATTGCAGTAGTCTAGTCTACTGAAGATAACGGGACAAGTGTCTCCAGATCCTGCTGTGACATTAGTCTTTTAATCCTAGATATGTTCTTTAGGTGATAGTAGGCTGATTTAGTAACTGTTTTAATGTGACTGTTGAAACTCAGGTCAGAGTCCATGACTACACCTAGATTTCTGTCTTTATCTGTAGGTTTGAACATTGCAGACTGAAGCTCAGCGCTAACTTTTAAACATTCTGCCTTGGCTCCAAAAACCATTACCTCAGTTTTATCTTTGTTTAATTGGAGAAAGTTCTGACACATCCAGTCATTGATGTGTGCAATGCACTTACTCAGTGTTTGAATCGGAGCATAGTCTCCTGGTGAAATGGTTAGGTAAATGTGTGTGTCATCCGCATAGCTATGGTAACTTATTTTGTTGTTCTTCATTATCTGAGCCAGTGGTAGCATGTAGACGTTAAAGAGAAGAGGCCCCAAGATTACACATTTTACACACCAGAAAACACAGAAATATCCATGAAATAAACATACAGTAGGCTATAATTGGGAAGGCATTACAAATGTAAATATATTTTAAATAATAAAACAATCCCACCACCACAGGTATCTACAGGAGAAGAGGGAATTCTCTCCACAAAATGTGAATGCCCAGGTGGAGAATGGAAATGCAGTCATGCGGCTGCATTAGCCATCTTTGCCATCCACACTTTCAGCTGCACTGACACCCCCTGTCAGTGGAAGAAGCCAAAGGCAGCTAAACGTACGCATTCAGTGGAGGAGCTATTTCCTCCAACCAATAACTCATTCAACCCGCTGACAAGAGAGCCCACCTCCGAAGATCGTGACTGGCTGAGGGACAGACTCGGGGGCAGGTTCTCAGGAATGTCTTGGCTTCTCTCCCCCGAGCCAGAAGAGGAACACTACAGCTTGGAAACACTTACTGTTCCTGAAATTCTCAAATCTGTTGGGCATCAGGGACGTGAGGCAATTGTGGCAAGCATGGCATTGTCTGAGGAGCAACAGAGGGCAATTCAGGTGGCTACACTGGTCAGCGAACCAACCCAAACTGGCATTGGTTCAGGAAAGGAAGGTTGACTGCCAGCAACTTTGGAGCTGTCCTGAGGTCAAAGCGTGTGACTGCTTCCCTTAGTGCCAGGGTGCTAGGGCAACAACAGGCCCTTGGTGGTGTTTTGTCTGTACAGTGGGGGACTATGAATGAATGTGAGGGCGTCAGGGCATTCACCACTGCATCCCAGATGCAGGTCCATGAGTCAGGTTTGTGGCTCTCCCAATCAGGAGTGTTGGGGGCATCTCCAGATGGTCTGGTAGGGTCTCCCGCTGTGCTGGAGGTAAAGTGTCCCTACGGAGCCAGGGAAATGACAATTAGTGAAGCATTGCAAGTCAAGGGCTTCTGTGTCAGTAAGGAGGGAGAAACATTCAGCCTGCGTGAGGAGCATCCTTACTGGCACCAAGTGCAAGGTCAGCTTCACCTCACTGCAAGAAAGAAGAAGAAATTAAGAAATTGTGAATCGTTTTTAATTTACATTTACTCGCCTTTGCAATGTTGTGGTTGTTAGAGTGTTACCCCCTAAACGCACCAGGAGCGTCTGCGCCGCGTTACGTTGCGGCTGCGCCACGCTGCGACCTCCTCCTGCGACCTAACACACCAGGCGCGTTTCAAAACGTTGCGGAAGCGGAGCGTCGTGTGTGCAGCCTCGCAGTTCTTAATTAACTTTAAAACATTAATATGTAGTTGTTACCTTCCACTCCACAAACTGCAGCGACTAAAAACCAGGCCTTGTCCTTTCTGATGTTGTCCTTGGAGTAAGCATTGGTTACATCGTATACAATGGTGTGTTTCTCCACTTCCATTATGAACTCCTCGTCGTCCATTGTGCGTATCGTAGTGGAGGTGTTGTGATGAAGGAGGGGGGTCTGCTAAATTAGTATATATGCGGGATGGGCCCGGATGCTCACCTTTCCACTTCCTGCGAGGGGGGGGCTGCCTGTCCGACCTTACCTTACGGCTGCGCCGCGGCAAAAATAGGATTCATCCTAATTTTAGAGAAGCGCTGCGCCGAGCCGCTTCTGGGACGCGTCTGAGCCGTAACGTGGCGCGTGTGGTGGAATAGCACCCATTGACTAGAGTGGCCGCGATCTTTACGACCGCCGCGGAGCAGCCGTAACGCGGCACAGACGCTCCTGGTGCGTTTAGGGGGTTAGGCTTCCTGTCAGCTCGTCTGTTGGGAAGATATAAAATATTAGTTTCATGGAAGTCACATCGTCACAAATAAGAGCATTAAGACATACAGTACATAGGCTAAAACAAAACATCTAAAGATATAACCTTGCACTTTGTCTCGTGAACATTTTCACTATTTTGACATTTTTATAGATGAAAATTGAACTAAAGAAATAAAGGTAGATTAATCCATATTGAAAATAGGTGTCAGCTGCTACACTAATTATAATAGTTATATTTATTAATTAATTAAGATATTACTGTATTGATCCCAATTGGGGAAATGTTTGTGTTGCAGCAGCATAACAAGAAAAACAAAATATAAGTTATTATATATACAAAAGTATGTTAGGGATGGAATATTAAATTGAATATAAATGTAAAATGTACATGTGATGTTACGTCCAAGAGAAGCTATGGAGCAGAGCGTTCTCTGCCAGCCAGAGGTGATTTGTTATTAGTTCAATATGTCAAACTAATTTCCCTGACTACAATCTTTAGTTACATGGTGAAACGTTATGCTGCTTGTACTAATTAGACTTATCATATAAGCCACACAGGTTTTAATAGGATGTATTCATTATCTTTACTTATTTTGTGGTCTTTTCAGCAGTGCCATCTCTAAAACGGCGATACACTACCCATCATTTACATTTCACCGTGACATGGACAACAATGTAACGTCAGCTTACCTCATGGCACGAATCCAGACTCTCCTTTGGAAAACATTGGCCGGGAAACGATAGAACGAGCACGTTTCATGCGAAGACCTGTGGCTGCAACCCGGAGCAAAGCAACAAACCATTGCGTAGCTAACTAGTAGCGCTAGCTTTAGCTAACGGTAGCCAACGAAACGAACTGCCGAGTAAAATTGGAAAACACTGGTAATTAATTGTTCTATAATTTATAAAACTACGGTGTTAAAAATGACCATTTCAAAAATAGAGATTCTAATGGTAAGATATAGATATACAGATACTAAAGAGACTACAGATAAGCTACTAAAGATAGGCAGGTACTTGCTTTCAAGCAGAACACAGGGGAAAACAAACTTAGCGGGAGTGTTTACGTGTGTAGGCGTAATGACGTACAACGGACTCGACCATTTCTGTAGTCCTATTCAGCCACTCGGTAACAACCATCGTTTTTCAGACACGTCAACTCTTCACAAATCACCAGTGGGGTCACTGCTGATGTATCTACTGTCGTAGAACAAAACGTGATTTATCTCTTAAATTTGTGTCAACCACAGACCTTATTTCGAGCTATTTTCCAAAACCCTATGGAGAAAATACATTGCTTTTTTGACGAAGGAACCGGAAGTGCTAAAAATGCTAACTTACTTCCGGGTTTTAGGACGCGTCACTGCGGTTCTCTATGGGCAGTGGGTTCACTCAGCATGATAACATTTGCCCATCTGACTAAAAACCAATATCATTTTTAACAGTGTACGGTTTAACCATGTCCTGGATGTAGGAAGGGGCAGATCCATTCGCAGCATGGTACGCAAGCACCATTGTCTTGAAGTGGATTCTAGCAGTTACTGGAAGCCAGTGGAGGGAGCGGAGGAGCGGCGTGGTGTGGGAGAATTTAGGAAGGTTGAAGACCAGACGAGCCGCTGCATTCTGGATGAGCTGCAGAGGTCGGATGGCACATGCATTCGCAACCAATTTCCTCGAGGGATTTAAAGTATCCTGATTCTGCTTTTTGAGCCGCCAGCAGATGGAGCATTGCACTGTAATTCCCTCAAATACTTTCCACTCTGAGCACATTGCTGTACTTCCTATGCTTCCTCTTCCTATTCAGTAGAAGGCCTAACAAATCAGCAAAGACTGATGTGCTTTATCTATTGAGTCTTACAAAAAACTGTCTGCAAAATGTCAGAAAATAAAACCAAATTGAGTGAATAATCCTGACTTCTCCAAGAGAAAAAGTCACTTTCTGTTCAGCTTGAAATAGCATTTCCCAACACGCTCTCTGAATAACTGCAGGACAGTTCGACTGCAATGCATCGCAGTAATTCTGTCAAAGAAGAATTCAATTAGTTTCCGTCAAATGAGGGTCTTTGTATCCGTGGAGGGTGAGCCACTCGGAATCGATATGACTCTGCATTAGCTCACTGATTCCTCCACAGCTTGAGTCAACGCCACTGACCCCAGATCAGACTCTTCTGCACGCTCCGCCTCAGATCCTGATGAGCTGATCTACTTTCTCTGCATCATTACTGGGATCCTGACAGGTCCTCCTCTGAAGGCATGATAATCAGGAGCTCAAAGGCACACATGTCACATGGAGCTACTCCTCAAACGAGTCCTTGATTTTCGGGGCTGATCTTTCCCTATTGCATGTTTTTCTGATATGAACCAAGTGTTGGAAGAAGTGTTCAGATCATTCACTCTAAAGCATCTTATATCTATTTCTTCTTGCACTATTTATATTTATTTTCATATCTTAAATATATTGTATGTATTTTCTGGAGGAAACAGGGATGTTAGCCTTTGCAGACCATCACATGGCATACAGTACATGCTGGACAATGTGTCCCACCCCCTCCAGCAGACCCTGTCCTCACTGTGCAGCTCCTTCAGCGATGGGCAGGCTGCTGCACCCCCGCTGTCTCACGGAGAGATACCGCAGGTCTTTCCTTCCTGCAGCGGTCAGACTATAGACAGCACGCCCCCCCCCCCCCACACACACACACACACACACACACACACACACACACACACACACACACACACACACACACACACACACACACACACACACACACACACACACACACACACACACACACACACACACACACACACACACACACACACACACACACACACACCACAACACAGACTATATCACCCCTTGCTGAGAAATACCAACCAACTATGTGCAATATATAAATGCCATTAATAACTGTGTAATATATACCTGGCTGCTAAATCATTAGAACTGTTACCGGATGTGTGTTTTTTAAAATGATTTTACTTTTTATTATATATTTTTTAAATTATATCATAACTTAGTACTTTTTTTAATGCATGTTACATATGTAACATTAAGCTGTGTGTGGCTCTTTTTCCTGCTGTAACGACGCACATTTCCCCTCCGTGGGACTACTAAAGGTATTCTGATTAAGTCCTCTATAACAGTGATTCTCAAATGGGGGTACGCGGACCCCTAGGGGTACGTCGGGGTACTGCAGGGGGTACGTGAGATTTAAAAAAAAAAGAAAAAAGTAAATTAAAAAAATACCATGCATGATTACAAAAATAATCTTAGTACAATAAGTTAAATAGAAAACACAAATGTATATAAATATTCCTAGAACCACCAAGGGGGTCCTCATATAAACAATTTGTGTATTGTACTTTATAGTTTTGCATAATATATCATTTTGTTCATTGGTTTGTTAAACAGATATTACTTCAGTTGAAAAACTTACATTTTTTCCCGTTATGTTGTTTTTTTAATGCATAAAATGAAAATATCCTTAGTTTGTTGTAATGCATGCATGAAGGAGTTAATAAATCACACACTGAGGGAACATCACTATATTGGAATTATTTGTATCGGCTTTTTCGATCAAAAATGTTCGGGGTCGGTCAGGGGGTACTTGGCTGAGAAAAGTTTGAGAAGCACTGCACTATAACGCACTACAGGAAAGCCACACATTGCAATAGGGCCTCTTTAAGTTTGAGGTTTGTCAATATCTAGGACATGTTTGCTAAAATACATGGTTACATAGTACAGTACTGCATTTTATTAGCATATCATGTGTTTTTGTTTAGTGTCTAATAGCTGTAAGCTTTAAAAAGGTACCGTATTCCCCATTCAGTAGAGGTTTAAAGCAGCACAAACTGGATTTACTCAGCCCATCATGAACGTTGCCTCGTCAGTTTAAAGATCAGCTTTGGAATATCTTCTCCATCAAAGACATAATCAAAGTGTTTACACAGAGCTCTCATGTAAGCTAATGATCTCCGCAGAATGGATTTTTAAATTAAAGAAGTGTCTGTCTCATTTGAATGAGCTGATGAACATGTGCTGAATATGAACCATTTGAATACTGTGATGTTGTTCTGCCACAGCCACGGGGTCTGATATTCTGTCATCACCAGCATCATAAACACAGCCGCTACGCTGAGGATGCCATTATTTACTTACACTACCCTCCCTGCATGGATGGAGGCTCGCCCTTTTCCCTGAAGGTGGTTTTCTACGACGATCATTTAAGATATGCATGTATATCTAGCTGTATCTAGGATTCTCGCTCACCTGTAGTGTGTTCTAGGTTTTAGTGCACGGAAATGGTCTGCAAAGGCTAAAATCCCTGTGTTCCCTACAGAGGAAGTTTCCCTCCCCTCCCCATGAGAAATAAAGAGCTTTTTGAACATTAAAGCATGGAAACATCAGGCAAACAAATACAAATATGACCATAATAGGGCCCTTTTAAGTTGATACATAAGAACAATCGCTAAGAGCCATAGTCAAGATAAAGGGGGGCAATTTTTTAATTGTCAAGGTCAAAATAAGTGTCTAGACCAGTGTTTCTCAAACTTTTTCATACCAAGGACCACTTAACCAATAAAAAAACACTCGCGGAGCACCTAACTCCACAAATATCCCAAAACACATCGTTTTTCTAGAACACATTATAAATCGCCTGAAAATAGTACAAACAATTGGCAACATGTGTGACGAAGGTGTTGCCCTCGGCTTTATCATGCAATAGAAAGTGAAACTTAAGCTCGCTCCATTGCGGAGATATTCCCGCGAGAGTGCGGAGAACTTAAATGCATTTATTTATTTAAAATGTGAAATGTTACCAATATACTCACGGACCACTAGGGGGCGCTCACGGACCACACTTTGAGAAGCACTGGTCTAGACAAACGGTAAAAACTTCTTTCTAATAATAATAATACATTTGATTTCAAAGCGCTTTTCGAGGTGCTCAAAGACGCTTTACTGGGGTTTGAGAAAACATGATAAAATAGAATAAAGAATAGAAATAAAAAATAAATAAATATTATAACAGCAACACAGCATAATTCACAAATGAAAAGCCATTCTGAAGAGGTGTGTTTTGGTCAGCGTTTTGAAGGTGGGGGGGTCGGTGCAGTCTCTGATGTGTCGTGGAAGGGAGTTCCAGAGGGGGGGGGCAGCGATGGAGAAGGCTCTGTCCCCCCAGGTTCGGAGCTTGGTTCGTGTCGGGATAGAGAGGAGGTTCGCTTCTGATGAACGAAGGCTGCGGGAGGGGGTGTAGTGGTGGTGAGGTAGGGGGGGGGGGGCTGGTTATTGAGAACTTTGTGTGTTAGCAGAAGGATTTTGAAGCGTATTCGTTGATGGACAGGGAGCCAGTGCAGGTTTTGCAGGACGGGAGTGATGCTGTCTCTGGAGAGGATGATGTTATGTAGTTTATTTAGGATGTTGGATGATGAGCCAAACAGGATGCTGCTGCTGAGTAGTCCAGTCTTGAGGTGATAAATGCGTGGATGAGGGTTTCAGCAGCCGGGAAGGAGAGTGAGGGGCGGAGGCGGGCGACGTTTTTCAAGATGGAAGAAGGCGGTCCTGGTGATATGGTTTGTGTGTTTGTCGAATTTGAGCTGTCTGTCAAAGATTACTCCAAGGTAATTCTTTCTATTGTACCATTAAAGTAGATCTTTGATAGAGTCATGCCACGTTTTGAAGCAAAATGAAATGGGCTCCTCTTGGCCTATACGCTACCCACTTCCATCAAGATGAATGGAAATCGGGTGAGCAGTTTTTCCCGGAATCCCACGTGTAGTAAAACCTTCTTGGTGGAAGTAAATCGGCCATTTCTTACATTGACCTTCAAATAGGATATTTTCTACAGGAAAATCGAGCCTGTATGTTGTTGTTATGCACGTATCTGGCGCTTTACTGTGTTGATGCAGTAGGCTACTATAAGGCAAGATTATGACTCTTATTGTCATGTAAACATCCACAATATTGCTCCATTTATATCCCATTGACCAGCTGTCCCGAACCGCTTGAATAAACAATAAAAGTGAACAGCCCAAGCTTGAAATTACCCAGCGAGCATTTGACAGATGCCGAAATGCAGCCGGAAATTGCCACCATTCTCTCAGGTAACGGCTATGGATGATTACAGACACCATCTTCATTCTACTCCTGCAAACAGCTACTCAGGGTGCAAATGTTTCCTCAGTAAGGTCACTCTGACAGTACGTGTAGTGTAAGTGTGAGGGGATATTTACATCCATTACTGCAGCCTTCATTCAGCTGATGTGAACGTCCCTTTATAGCGTGGTGCAGGGATGACGTATTTTTATAGTCTGACTCTGAAGGCAGCATCTCCCTGGTTCCCTCGAAAAAAGCCTTGGGATTTTTCTTTAGAGTGGTGCAGGAATTAATCCTTTAATCGGCAAGGCAGGGACCCTGGGTTTTCTTTCACGACACTGTGTCTCAGGGGATCTTAATATTTAAGAACCTATTAATGTGTTATACCAGATTAACGGGAATAATCTCAGCTAACTGACGATACAAACCATTTTTACCAGAACAAAACACAAGTCTCATAAGAAGCATCTAAATGACCCCTTAGCGAAAAATGCTAACGGACTTTGGCACAGAACTCAAGATAAAAGTACCCTTATTACTTATCGTAGCTACATATGCAATATATCCGATTAAAGCTGAGTTTCCACAGATTATTTAGGTATATAGTATCATCACTGAGTGATCCGGACTCGCGGCAGGGGAAGCAAACACAGACATCACAACACGTACCTTTATGGAGCTTCTAGGGAGATCGTCTCACCGTAGCTGTCAATCTGATCAAAAGACGTGTTCAATGGCATTAAAATGAGAAAAAACGCGACTGAATCGGTTAATCCATAGGTTTTTAACGTCTCTGTATAACAACATTATTTCATTTATAATCCATAATTCCATTTTTATGTAAAAATCGCAGAGCAAAAGTTAGCTGCTAATGGTAGCCACCAGAGTGGCTGCTGCTTCCGGTCTTGGCTATGCAGCAGTCTAACACACACACATAACCAAATAAGGACTATGTGGGAGTTCCCCTCGATTCCATTGGCTCTGACGGTCAGAAAGAGATGTCACATGTCAAAATCCAGCAAGGGGGGCCAGAGATAAGGAAAATCCACCCAAATGGCCCCAGAAGAGGGTTTTTTTGCTAAATCTGTCTAAAAAGGTCAAATATCACTTGTTTTGCATCAATCTTGATACAGGGTACTTATTATATGTTGTACTTTGGATTCCTAAAGCTTGTAGTCTACTAACCCATCATCCAAGGTTAATTTTCACTATAAGTACAACATATTTTTTGGACGGACACTATCATTTACAGTTTTTTACTATGTTCAATCTGAATTTTCTTTAAAATAAAAAACATCTATATTGATTCTGACTTCTCTTCATCCAACTCACAGGTTTATCATTACTTTGAGAACAAAGATTATTAATGTAACCCTTTTAGAAGATATGGTCATTTGTTCTGGGAAAGTCATGTTCGAGCCTGAAACCTGAAAAACAGGCTCGGGGTTTAACAGGTTAAGAGAATGGCATTTAAAGTCTGTCATTAAAAAGAAAAGATAATAAAATAAACATGAAAAGAAAAACATACGTGGATAAAAGTTACAGTGCAGTCTAAGATGTGAATAGTTCAATTAAAAGCAGCCCAACATTAGCCGCCTTTAGCTTAGCGGTGGTGACGTGAAGTCATGTGACCGAGCTGTAGTTCCTGTATAGCCCAACATTAGCCACCTTTAGCTTAGCGGTGGTGACGTGAAGTCATGTGACCGTGCTGTAGTTCCTTTACAGCCAAACATTAGCCACCTTTAGCTTAGCGGTGGTGACGTGAAGTCATGTGACCGAGCTGTAGTTCCTGTATAGCCCAACATTAGCCACCTTTAGCTTAGCGGTGGTGACGTGAAGTCATGTGACCGTGCTGTAGTTCCTTTATAGCCCAACATTAGCCACCTTTAGCTTAGCGGTGGTGACGTGAAGTCATGTGACCGTGCTGTAGTTCCTTTACAGCCCAACATTAGCCACCTTTAGCTTAGCTGTGGTGAAGTCATGTGACCGTGCTGTAGTTCCTTTATAGTGGGGTGACCAGACGTCCCCATTTTCCGGGGACAGTCCCCGTTTGTATTGGCCTGTCCCCGGTTGAAACTGTCCCTGGAAATGTCCCCGTTTTTTAATATACGTTAAAAACACATAGGAAGGTGAAATAAAACGTTTCATGTCAGGAAACACTGGGTAAACAGACTGCGGTCAAGCCAGCCCACACGTTGTATTGCAGTGTGCAAATATCCTACCTATGCATTACGGTAGAGGCCTGTAGAAACTTCCTTCAAAATAAAAGCGTTTACTCGGTCAATAACAAACATACCTAGAAAACACACCAAACATATTCATATATACTGGAGCTTAAATTAAGAAATATGTACTATATAATGTGATCAATAATTATTTAAAACAAACTACGTATAACTACCACATTATAACTGAGTGAATGTAAAATACAAGTATACAGTTATGAAGACAGCTGACATTTCCACTGGGTGACTCATTTCAATTGATGTTGACACCATCTCACAACACTCCTAAAATAACATTACTTTCTGAAGCATCCAACAGTTCACATGTTCGAATTACATTGAACCAGAATTGTCCCGCTTTTTTCTTTAACAATGAAGAAAATTGATTATGTTATGGTATGTGATATATTGACCGAAAAACTCAAAATGTCCCCGGGTTTTAATTTTGAATATCTGGTCACCTTACTTTATAGCCCAACATTAGCCGCCTTTAGCTTAACGGTGGTTTAAATTTACCAGTGGGTTATTTACTGAAATACTCTATGTCGTAGGACAACACGTTAAAATCTCTTCAGCTTGTCTTAACCACAGACCTGATTTCAGTCTTCTAAACAAAAAGGTATCCAGAAAAAACCTTTAACTTCCAGACTAGGGGACAGGAAGTGCCACAACCCTGTCTCATTCCTGGGTTTGAGGACTCACTCCTGCACCCCTCTGTGTAATAGATAACACTGACTGCTCTCTACTGCTTATCTCCTCCTGGTGGAAGGGATTGCAGATAAATGGACTTGCCTGCCTCTTTAGATTAATTACACTCAGCATGTGAAATGGAAAGCGTAGACTAACGCCCTTCACTTCACCTTGAAGAAGCCTGGAAGCGTCTGATAACATTCAAAGATTAGTTTCCCAGATTTTCAACCCTAGGATGCAAACGTCCTCGTGCATCACAGATGGTGTTGTTGTCCCACCTGCTCTCAAGACCTGTCCTAATTCTGAGAATAAAACCTGCACATTTTGGGAAAAGAGGAAGGTTTTTGTGTCATTTAAACACGGCTGAGAGAAGAATAGATTTGCTCTATTTATCCCGAATTGTGAAGTTGCAGCAGTTTAACAAGGCGTTACAATTAAAAAGAAATTAAATTAAAATAACAGT
>NC_047511.1:48417673-48487289 GCF_902827115.2 Pseudochaenichthys georgianus | reverse complement strand
GTAAACACCCCTCTGGTGTGTGTGTGCGTGCGGCGTGCGTGCGTGCGTGGGTGGGTGGGTGCGTGTGTGTGGACTAGCATTACTATACTTGTGGGGACCTACATCTGTTTACATAGTCACGTGTGGGGACTCGCCTCCCTTATGGGGACAAATTGGAGGTCCCCATAAGGGAATCATTAATTTTAGGGTGAAGACTTGGTTAGGTTGGGGAAGAGCGCAGGGCTCCGGAGCCCTGCGTGGTGCACTGGCTCTCGGTAGATAGGTGTTTTAAAAAACATTAAAAACCTCCGTAAACATAAACCTTATAAAAACCCTTTTAAAAGCATCATAAAAGCTCCGTGAGGACAAGACCGTTTCAGATGTATGGTTAAAAAGTGCAGAGCGGAGCCGGACCACGGAACGGCGGCAGAGTATGCCCAAAAAGCAGATCTCCCCGTCCCAGGATCTGGAGGACGGAAGGTATGAACTGTAGTTTATAAGGAGCCTCCGGTTTATTGAACCGGTAATCGTAGGTGATGTGAATGAAGAATGGACTGTCCCAGTAATTGATTGGAACGTTTTACTTAAATGGAGGTATGAACTGTTTAGGAGCCTCCGGTTTATGTATGTGATGTACACATTGTATTTAACTGGAGCTGAGGACAGGACGTATGAACCCTTACTCCTTTTCACAGCTATAATAAACCGTCAAGATGCAAAGGCGGAGACGCATCAATCCAAAAGATGACGCCACATTTTATATTGACACTGGAGGGGACAAAGCAGGACTTGACGTCCAATACATCAATGCCATCAAAGGTGAGTTGATCCGGAGTAAAGCGTGTTATATATTTCTATTAGATGTTTTTTTTGTATAACCCCCTAAACGCACCAGGAGCGTCTGCGCCGCGTTAGGTTGCGGCTGCGCCACGCTGCGACCTCCTCCTGCGAACTAACACACCAGGCGCGTTTCAAAACGTTGCGGAAGCGGAGCGTCGTGTGTGCAGCCTCGCAGTTCTTAATTAACTTTAAAACATTAATATGTAGTTGTTACCTTCCACTCCACAAACTGCAGCGACTAAAAACCAGGCCTTGTCCTTTCTGATGTTGTCCTTGGAGTCAGCATTGGTTACATCGTATACAATGGTGTGTTTCTCCACTTCCATTATGAACACCTCGTCGTCCATTGTGCGTATCGTAGTGGAGGTGCTGTGATGAAGGAGGGGGGTCTGCTAAATTAGTATATATGCGGGATGGGCCCGGATGCTCACCTTTCCACTTTCTGCGAGGGGGGGGCTGCCTGCCCGACCTTACCTTACCCCCTAAACGCACCAGGAGCGTCTGCGCTGCGTTACGGCTGCGCAGCGGCGTTCGCAAAGATCGCGGCCACTCTAGTCAATGGGTGCTGTTCCACCAGACGCGCGCGCCCAGAAGCTCCTCGCCGCAAGGAATTTCTAAAATATAGGATGAATCCTATTTTTGAAGCGGCGCGACGCGGCGCAGGCAGGAAGTGATGAAAATCACCTTGTTGTCTGCTTTGCTGGTTGAGGGGGTGCACCGGGTGAACCCAAAACCGGCTCCTTCTCCTCCCCCCCACCACCGTCTTTCAAGTAGGAGAATACTGCAGCGTTCTCCTCCGGTTTACAGGCACTGTCAATTATATATATATACAATAATTATGATGATGAATGCATATTTTTTTACCACTAAAATACAGCAACACATCTTTGATTCATGTCGTTTATAACTGGAATATTACAATTATTATCAACTGTGTCTGTAGTCTCCAACACAACATAGGAAATAACAACAATAAACACGATTTAAACAGACACAAACATAAACCATTTAACTACGTAGCCTACTTACTTGTAGAAGTACAAAATGTCCAGGAAATATTCCAAAATCAACAACAACTGCGAGGCTGCACACACGACGCTCCGCTTCCGCAACGTTTTGAAACGTGCCTGGTGTGTTGGGTCGCAGGAGGAGGTCGCAGCCGTAGCGCAGCGTGGCGCAGACGCTCCTGGTGCGTTTAGGGGGTTACGGCTGCGCCGCGGCAAAAATAGAATTCATCCTAATTTTAGAGAAGCGCTGCGCCGAGCCGCTTCTGGGACGCGTCTGAGCCGTAACGCGGCGTGTGTGGTGGAATAGCACCCATTGACTAGAGTGGCCGCGATCCTTACGACCGCCGCGGCGCGGCCATAACGCGGCGCAGACGCTCCTGGTGCGTTTAGGGGGTTAGGCGTTTCTCTTATTATCACTGCTGCTTTAGTTGTTCTGACTGCTAAGATCATCTGTTATTCCTAATTTTGAAGCAGACATTCCGTGGGTTCTGGGGACTGATGAGTTTGCATCCCTGCTTCTGACTATTTAACCATGATTTAACTTAAAGTATAAACATAACATATGTGACTTTAGTGTGCTATTTTGCTCACTTATTTGTTATTTGTGTTCCTTGTAGGTCGCGGCATCTTCACCTCTATACCATTTCAAAAAGGAGACTTTTTGATAGAATATAGAGGTGAACTCATAAGCAAAAAAGAATGTGAGAGGAGACTGAAACTTTATCCTGTCGGGCTCAAGGTGTTCATGTTCGATTTCCATGTTGATGGAAAACTGTGGTGGTGCGTATTATGTCAATGATAAGTCCGAGCAGAATGAATGAAGTTGGATTTATTTTCAGAGCTTAGCTAGCTGTTTTCACGGAGTATTTTAATTGACTATTTTGCAATGAAGTTTTACTTGTGTTTTCGTAGCGTCGATGCAGCAAAAGAGGATGAGTCTCTTGGAAGACTTGTAAATGACGATCACAGAAACCCGACTGCAAAGATGAGACAACTATCCGTGCAAGGGAAGCCCCATCTTTGTTTGTTCGCTGACCGAGACATAAGTCCAGGAGAGGAGATCACCTATAATTACGGTGATTCAGACTGGCCATGGAGATGCAAGGTGGTCAACATTTACTTTGTGAACTCAATATATTTTCTTAAGCAAATGCTCTAACTATCACACCACATACGTAAATGCTACATATTGTCCAATGCATATTATAGATATCATTTTTTTTTTACTTCTAATATAGTGAAACATAACTACATGGTGTTTATTGAAATGTATATCTGAATAACTTTAATTTCATGTTACTACAAGCTATGAATGGTTTAGAATCTTTAGGTACATGGGAAAGCACCATCCAATAATAATAATAATGTTTTGTTTTTTGCATCTTGCTTTCATGTAACGTTTTTGTGTGTGTGTGTGTGTGTGTGTGTGTGTGTGTGTGTGTGTGTGTGTGTGTGTGTGTGTGTGTTTGCATATTGCAGGGTCTTGAGGAAGTGATGCCTCTGGAAACCTGTGGGGCCACACAGGCCACATCTCCAAATGAGAACATTGAAGAGGTATTTTTACATTTAACATAGATTTAATATCTCAGATTGATGTTTTGTGGCTTACAAAAGGATCCAGTAAGGTTTTGAACTGTCGTCAGGTGGCATTCATCTGAGTTTAACTCGTACTTGCACTGCCTGCATGTGATCTGTATGTTAGTTTTACATGTATGTGAAGTTGTTCAGTAACAGGTGGTGAAAAGCAACCCACTAAGTAATGATTCATGTCATCAATGACAAGATATAATGTAATATCTCAAGTTGATGTTTTGTGGCTTACAAAAGGATCCAGTAAGGTTTTAAACTAAAGTTAAGTTAAAGCCTTTTATTGTCACTATACACAGAGTATAACGAGATGCAGAGTGCAACTCTGTCCCGGTGTGCAAAAAATATACAAACAAATACATAACACCAAAAAACACAGCAATAGGACATACAATCATACGGGGGAATAAATAGTTAAAAATATTGACATAAAAAATAGTATATAAAGTGCATTAAAAGTGTGTGTATGTGTGAGAATGGTTACAGTTATTATTATGTGTGGTGGTTGAGCAGCCTGACGGCCCAGGGGTAGAAGCTGTTTTTGAGTCTGTTTGTCCGTGACTTGAAGCTCCTGTATCTCCTCCCAGAAGGCCGGAGAGAGAACAGTCTGTGACCCGGGTGAGAGCTGTCCCTAATGATTTTGTTAGCTCTGCTGAGGCAGCGGGAGGTGGAGATGTGTTCCAGAGAGGGCAGCGGGAGGTGGAGATGTGTTCCAGAGAGGGCAGCGGGAGGTGGAGATGTGTTCCAGAGAGGGCAGGGGGAGGTGGAGATGTGTTCCAGAGAGGGCAGGGGGAGGTGGAGATGTGTTCCAGAGAGGGCAGGGGGAGGTGGAGATGTGTTCCAGAGAGGGCAGGGGGAGGTGGAGATGTGTTCCAGAGAGGGCAGGGGGAGGTGGAGATGTGTTCCAGAGAGGGCAGCGGGGAGGTGGAGATGTGTTCCAGAGAGGGCAGGGGGAGGTGGAGATGTGTTCCAGAGAGGGCAGGGGGAGGTGGAGATGTGTTCCAGAGAGGGCAGGGGGAGGTGGAGATGTGTTCCAGAGAGGGCAGGGGGAGGTGGAGATGTGTTCCAGAGAGGGCAGGGGAGGTGGAGATGTGTTCCAGAGAGGGCAGGGGGAGGTGGAGATGTGTTCCAGAGAGGGCAGCGGGAGGTGGAGATGTGTTCCAGAGAGGGCAGGGGGAGGTGGAGATGTGTTCCAGAGAGGGCAGGGGGAGGTGGAGATGTGTTCCGGAGAGGGCAGGGGGAGGTGGAGATGTGTTCCGGAGAGGGCAGGGGGAGGTGGAGATGTGTTCCAGAGAGGGCAGGGGGAGGTAGAGATGTGTTCCAGAGAGGGCAGGGGGAGGTAGAGATGTGTTCCGGAGAGGGCAGGGGGAGGTGGAGATGTGTTCCAGAGAGGGCAGGGGGAGGTAGAGATGTGTTCCAGAGAGGGCAGCGGGAGGTGGAGATGTGTTCCGGAGAGGGCAGGGGGAGGTGGAGATGTGTTCCAGAGAGGGCAGGGGGAGGTAGAGATGTGTTCCAGAGAGGGCAGGGGGAGGTGGAGATGTGTTCCGGAGAGGGCAGGGGGCAGCCGATGGTTTCCTCTGCCATCCTGATCACTCTCTGCAGGGCTTT
This sequence comes from Pseudochaenichthys georgianus, assembly GCF_902827115.2. Lineage (NCBI taxonomy): Eukaryota > Metazoa > Chordata > Actinopteri > Perciformes > Channichthyidae > Pseudochaenichthys > Pseudochaenichthys georgianus. Next base: position 48,482,268 of record NC_047511.1, on the reverse strand, counting down.
CTTGTCCGCAGCTGAGCATCCTGTATACCACCCCGAGATGGAGTATGACAGCACGCTCTCGATGGTCGCCCGGTAGAAGGACACCAGCAGCTTCTTGTTCAGTCGGTTCCTCCGAAGCACCCTCAGGAAGTGTAGTCGCTGCTGGGCCTTCTTAACTGCTGCAGTGGTGTGTGCCGTCCAGCTGAGGCTCTCCGAGATGTGAACCCCCAGGAACTTAAAGGTGGAGACCCTCTCCACTCTCTCTCCATTGAGGTGAAGGGGGGCGTGTTCTGGACGGTGCTTTCTGAAGTCTATGATGATTTCTTTTGTTTTACTTGTGTTCAGATACAGATTGTTTGCTGAACACCACACAGACAGCTTCAGGATCTCGTCTCTGTATGCCGACTCGTCGTCTCCCTTATGTATTTGGCCGACCACAGTGGTGTCATCTGCACATTTGATAATGGAGTTGGAGGGGTGAATGGGAGAGCAGTCGTGTGTGTAGAGAGTGTAGAGTAGAGGGCTCAGCACGCAGCCCTGCGGGGAGCCAGTGCTGAGGGTACGGGTGGAGGAGCAAAAAGGGCCTATTTTCACTGTCTGAGGACACTCTGTAAGGAAATTATAAATCCAAGCGCATAAGATGGAGGGGAAACCTAGGCTTGGCAGTTTTTCCACTAGTATGTCAGGTATGATGGTGTTAAAAGCTGAGCTAAGATCGACAAACAGCATCCTACTATAGTTGCCTGGGCCTTCTAGGTGGCTCACAGCTGTGTGAAGGGCCGGGGCGATGGCATCATCCGTGGATCTGTTGGCTCTATAGGCGAACTGATGAGGGTCGAGGGAGGGTGGGAGGCTGGCTTTGATGTAGTCGGCTATCAGTCTTTCAAAACATGTCATCACCGCCGATGTTAGGGCAATGGGCCTGTAGTCGTTGAGCTCTCTGACTGGTGTCTTTTTGGGGACAGGAATGATGGTAGCCGTTTTCAGACAGGATGGAATGCAAGCTTGTGACAGGGACAGGTTGAATATCCTGGTCAGGACCCCTGAAAGCTGGTCAGCACAAGCTTTGAGTACTTTTACGAGTACTCCATCGGGTCCTGCGGCTTTTCCAGGATTCACAGACCTCAGCGTCACCTGAGAGTGAGAGGTGGGATGGAGCTGGTAGTTTGCAGGGACAGAGGCAGAATAGAAAAGTGGGGGGGTCTGCTAGCCTCAAAGCGGGCAAAGAAGTGGTTTAGTTCCTCTGCAAGGTGGGCGTCAGCTCTAGTAGTGCCAGATGATTTGCCCTTGTAGTTGGTTAGCTGTTGAAGGCCCTGCCAAACACACCGTGTGTTGTTATGAGCGAGATTCTCCTCCACTTTTCCCTTGTAGTCCTCCTTTGCAGCCTTGATGCCTCTCCTCAGATTCGCCCTTGCCAAGCTGTACTGGGCTGCATCCCCCGACGTGAAGGCTGTGTCACGGGAACTCAGGAGAGACCGCACCGCTCTTGTCATCCATGGTTTTTGGTTAGGGTAGACCCGAATGCGTTTTTCCACAGATACAGTGTCTGTGCAGAACTTGATGTAGGATAAGACAGCCTCTGTGTGTTCCTCCAAGTCTGTCTGTTCAAATATGTCCCATGCTGTGTGTTCGAAGCAGTCTTGCAGTTGTGAGAGTGCCCCCTCGGGCCAGGTTCTGATATATTTGACCACCGGCTTGGTGTTACTTCTGAGAGGGGTGTAAGCAGGGATGAGAAGCAGTGAGAGGTGGTCAGATAGTCCTAAATGGGGGAGTGGGACCGCTCTGTAAGCATGCTTCAGGTTAGAATACACCCGGTCCAGTGTGTTCTTTCCTCTGGTGGTACATCGTACATATTGTACAAATTTGGGAAGCACATTTTTTAGACATGCATGATTGAAGTCTCCAGCAACAATATGAACTCCGTCCGGATGGGACCTCTGTTGTTTATTTATGAAGCTCTGGAGGTGGTCAAGTGCAATGCTGGCGTTAGCATCAGGTGGGATATAAACAGTGTTAATTATCACCACGGTCAGCTCTCTGGGCAGGTAAAAGGGTCTGCAAATGATGGAGATTACTTTCAGGTCGGGAGAGCAATGTGTATATGTAACCCTGCTGTCCATGCACCAGTCATTGTGGATGTAAACACACAGACCACCCCCTCGGCACTTACCGGAAGCGCTGTTCCTGTCGTAGCGGTGGGTAGAGCGGCCTGGTAGCTGCACTGCTGCGTCCGGAATCCACGGGTGTAGCCAGGATTCTGTGATGATCATCACACAGCAGTCGCGTACGTTCGTGTTAGCAGCTAGTAGTACCTCCAATTCGTCAATTTTGTGGACGATGGACCTGGCATTTGCGAGGAAGAGGCTTGGTAGTGGTGGTCGGTGCGGCCGCTTCCTTAGCCTAGCAAGCAGGCCTGCACGGCAACCTCGCTTCTGCTTCCTCTCCCTCCGGCGCCTGCGTTGCTTCACAGGCCCGAAAACAATCCAGGGAGACCCGAGTGGTCTCGGTATGTCCTCCGGGATGTTGTTAGTCCGGTGGAAATCGGCTGTGATGTCAGAGGGACAACTCATCCCTATGTCAAATAAGTCCATACGACTGTATATGTAATTCGCCTGTTAACTAAGTTTTCCTTTCATTCTTTCTGTCATCAGTAGGACCATTCTTTTATTCAATTCCAAATATTCTCTGCAAGTACATTTTTGACTTTGTTTATTGACCCTTCTCTTTGTGTTTTATCTGCTACAGATGGCGAAGAACAGCGACTGCACTAAGAGCTACATGAAGACGACAGGTCCAGTGCTTTCTCCCCTCAGCAGAGCTGAAGAGGTACTTTACATTTAAATCCTACTTGATTTGATCTATTTACATAACCACATGTTTCTTTGGGGTGTGTGTGTATGCAGTGGTCTGAATATCATATGGTTTATAGAGACAATGGTATTTGAGGACATTGTCTTCAAACGCTTTTCAAAGTGTAAGTCAGGATCTTGAGTGTATGTGTATCAATCTGAGAACAGCAGGGACATGGTTTAGGAGTTCCTGGCTGTTTAAGGGGCCATGTCGTCAGCTGGCGTTGATAGTGGCATTCATCTGAGTTTAACTCGTACTTGCACTGCCTGCATGTGATCTGTATGTTAAGTTGTTCACTAAGTAATGGTAAATGTAATTTATGACAAGATATAATGTAAACTAAATGTAGTATATCCTGAATTCCTAAGTGAAAAGTAGGTTTAAGGATTATACTTTTCATAACCTAAGACCTGTAATCATTTGGGCTGTCGAGTGAATGCAGAACTGCATTGGATTTCAGAAACACAACCATAAATGCTTTCATGTAATGTTTTTGTGTGTGTGTGTTTGCATCTTGCAGGGTCTTGAGGAAGTGATGCCTCTGGAAACCTGTGGGGCCACACAGGCCACATCTCCAAATGAGAACATTGAAGAGGTATTTTTACATTTAACATAGATTTAATATCTCAGATTGATGTTTTGTGGCTTACAAAAGGATCCAGTAAGGTTTTGAACTGTCGTCAGGTGGCATTCATCTGAGTTTAACTCGTACTTGCACTGCCTGCATGTGATCTGTATGTTAAGTTGTGAGTAAGTCTTGAGACTTGTAAAAGCAAATGTAATTAAACATTGATCTTTGCTATTAAAGGATTTGCTAGTAGATATCAATATGTCAATGTGAAATAGTTGCCGCTCAAAAACTAAATTGTTACATTTTGCCAACAGCATTGCTTGAGGATCGCAACTATTACCTCATTGGACAGGTGTGTTTCCTGTGTGGGACCTGTGTCCTCCTTCAAGTGGCTTGGATATGAATGCAGAGGTGAGATAGTCATGTATGAATTTGCAGTAGTTTGGTAAACTTTTTAAAATGATACACCTTGGGAAAATTATTCCTGGTTTACACCATTGGCTATATATATATATATATATATATATAAACTGTATTTGTGTAATGATGTGTAAAAAGAGGTCATTATTGAATTATAATAGTTGTAGACTCCAGTATATTGTTTAGATTAGTTACAAATGTTTTATTTTTCTTCCTTATCTGTTATGGTTTAATGCTGAAGATCGTTTTGACCCCACTTTTGTATTTCATTGTGCAAACAAAACTTTTTCAATATGTACTATGTACAATAATGTACAAAAAATGTGTTGCAGAGTGTTCACAAGTCTGGCATAAATCCTGCTTCAGAACAATTCAAGATGATAACCTCCATTATCTACCTAAGGTGAGTATGAGCTTAAGGTTTTGTTGAACCTTTAGCTGTCTATAATTATACGTCAAAACCAAATGTCATCTTTTTTTTTTTTTTTCCAACAGCTTCCTTTTCAGAAGGAAAACAGTTTCAGAGATGAACTGCAGTCAAACCAATCAGATTCAGAAAAGGATCAAATATCAGATGAGTGCATGTCTGATGAGGAATACATACCCGACTCACAAGGGGATGAAGCTGTCTGTCAATCTGTATGTCTCTGGCTGTGTAGCTGTTTGTCTGTCTGTCTCTCTGTCTGTGTAGCCGTTTGTCTGTCTGTCTCTCTGTCTTTAAGCTGTCTGTCAATCTGTATGTCTCTGGCTGTGTAGCTGTTTGTCTGTCTGTCTCTCTGTCTGTGTAGCCGTTTGTCTGTCTGTCTCTCTGTCTGTAAGCTGTCTGTCAATCTGTATGTCTCTCTGTCTGTGTAGCTGTTTGTCTGTCTGTCTCTCTGTCTGTGTAGCTGTTTGTATGTCTGTCTCTCTGTCTGTGTAGCCGTTTGTCTGTAAGCTGTCTCTCTGTCGATCTGTTTGTCTCTCTGTCTGTGTAGCCGTTTGTCTGCCTGTCTCTCTGTCTGTCGATCTGTATGTCTCTCTGTCTGTAAGCTGTCTGTCGATCTGTCTGTGTAGCTGTTTGTCTGTCTGTCTGTGTAGCTGTTTGTCTGTCTGTCTCTCTGTCTGTGTAGCTGTTTGTCTGTAAGCTGTCTCTCTGTCGATCTGTATGTCTCTCTGTCTGTGTAGCCGTTTGTCTGTAAGCTGTCTCTCTGTCGATCTGTATGTCTCTCTGTCTGTGTAGCTGTTTGTCTGTCTGTCTCTCTGTCTGTGTAGCTGTTTGTCTGTAAGCTGTCGATCTGTCTGTCTCTCTGTCTGTGTAGCTGTTTGTCTGTAAGCTGTCGATATGTCTGTCTCTCTGTCTGTGTAGCTGTTTGTCTGTAAGCTGTCTCTCTGTTGATCTGTATGTCTCTCTGTCTGTGTAGCCGTTTGTCTGCCTGTAAGCTGTCTGTCGATCTGTCTGTCGATCTGTCTGTCTCTCTGTCTGTGTATCTGTTTGTCTGTAAGCTGTCTCTCTGTCGATCTGTATGTCTCTCTGTCTGTGTAGCTGTTTGTCTGTCTGTCTCTCTGTCTGTAAGCTGTCTGTCGATCTGTATGTCTCTCTGTCTGTGTAGCTGTTTGTCTGTCTGTCTCTCTGTCTGTAAGCTGTCTGTCTCTCTGTCTGTGTAGCTGTTTGTCTGTAAGCTGTCTCTCTGTCGATCTGTATGTCTCTCTGTCTGTGTAGCTGTTTGTCTGTCTGTCTCTCTGTCTGTAAGCTGTCTGTCGATCTGTATGTCTCTCTGTCTGTGTAGCTGTTTGTCTGTCTGTCTCTCTGTCTGTAAGCTGTCTGTCTCTCTGTCTGTGTAGCTGTTTGTCTGTAAGCTGTCTCTCTGTCGATCTGTATGTCTCTCTGTCTGTGTAGCCGTTTGTCTGCCTGTAAGCTGTCTGTCGATCTGTCTATCTCTCTGTCTGTGTAGCCGTTTGTCTGTCTGTCTCTCTGTCTGTAAGCTGTCTGTCGATCTGTATGTCTCTCTGTCTGTGTAGCTGTTTGTCTGTCTGTCTCTCTTTCTGTGTAGCCGTTTGTCTGTCTGTAAGCTGTCTCTGTGTGTCTCTCTGTCTGCAAGCTGTCTCTGTGTGTTTCCTGAGGATGCCCCGAAGGCCATTTCGTCTCCATGTCTAAATAAGCAGAGACTCGTTCTGTCCCGATAATACATGCTACATGCGGTAGCAGCAGAGGCCCGCTTCCTTTGGAACAATATGTTGTCTGAATTGCAATGAGGGGAAACTGTCAAGGCTTATTAGGGCTCCTTCTCTCACACTTTGAAGATGTGTGCGCATGTTTTACGTGTTTGAAAAGGCTTGAATGGTGAGGATCATGCCGCTGGTGATGGATCCCGAGGGGCTGATTGCTCTCTCTGGCATCGACTAGCTTCCCTGAGGAATGCTGCAGGAAGACGGAGTGCAAACCTGTTAATGAGGAGCGCTCCACTGTCAATCACAGGCTATGGGTGGAAATCAGGGACACATAACGTGCAGTCCTCAGAGTTTAGTGATTACAACGCAGACAATACATTTACAGCAATGGGTTGTTTGAGTCTTAGAAAAGTAAGTAGATTGTAACAGCAGGGGGTTCAGTATGTAGTGTCTCTACTTTAAAGAGTCCTCTCCTGCTGATGTTCAGGTGTATATCAGTATGTAGAGTCTCTACTTTAAAGAGTCCTCTCCTGCTGATGTTCAGGTGTATATCAGTGTGTAGTGTCTCTACTTTAAAGAGTCCTCTCCTGCTGATGTCCAGGTGTATATCAGTATGTAGTGTATCTACTTTAAAGAGTCCTCTCCTGCTGATGTTCAGGTGTATATCAGTGTGTAGTGTCTCTACTTTAAAGAGTCCTCTCCTGCTGATGTTCGGGTGTATATCAGTGTGTAGTGTCTCTACTTTAAAGAGTCCTATCTTGCTGATGTTCAGGTGTATATCAGTGTGTAGTGTCTCTACTTTAAAGAGTCCTCTCCTGCTGATGTTCAGGTGTATATCAGTATGTAGTGTCTCTACTTTAAAGAGTCCTCTCCTGCTGATGTGCACGTGTATATCAGTATGTAGTGTCTCTACTTTAAAGAGTCCTCTCCTGCTGATGTGCACGTGTATATCAGTATGTAGTGTCTCTACTTTAAAGAGTCCTCTCCTGCTGATGTTCAGGTGTATATCAGTATGTAGTGTCTCTACTTTAAAGAGTCCTCTCCGGCTGATGTTCAGGTGTATATCAGTCTGTAGTGTCTCTAAGATTTTCTGAAAAACATAGAATTTGTTGTCGTCCTCTGATTTTGATTAAAGGGAGAATTTGAGATTAAAACCACGACTCGGAGAAAGAATGTTTTGGGACATTTTGCGAAAACAGTCAAGATTCCGAAATCATCCGAAAAAAGATATGTATAGTTTTCTTTAAGTCCCAAATCCCACTTGTTGATTCTGTACCATATCTCCCCTTTGAAGAGCATGTTGCTGACACAAAGGCTTCTGTTGTTGTTGTTGTTGTTGTTGTTGTTGTGATGTTCCCCTCCATCACAGCAGCTGCAGGTATTTCCTCCTGAGGGCTTATGGATCAGTGCTCTGCCGAAACTAATCACCTCCAAGGCTCTCTTTGGTTTTTAATGTATGTCTCATGGAACAATGCAGTCTGCTTTTCGTTATGCAGCCACGCACCGGCCGCCGTCTGCAGATTCACTTCATCGAGTCATTATGAGGACATTTTCTAACCCCCTTTAATATAAAGCCATCATGCAAACAGCTTTGAAGCAAATGCGTTTTATTGTTATTGTTTAATTCTCCCACAAGTTCCACCTCGGCTAACTGGTTTTAATTAAAGTCGTTTTTTCTACATTTACAAGTACGATATTTCTATAGTTTTCTTAAGAAGCCACTTTTAAGGTTAGTGGGTTAATTGTGCGGTCGTTCCTGCTACCATGAACAATCATCATCATCAGCTTTATTAAAGAGACTCTAGGTACATTTTTAAAAGACATACAACACTCGAATATTAATTTAAAAAGGCAGTTATACCAATGTTTCCACAGAGGTGACTGGTATCGTACAGTACGATGATGTAGCTTCCTAGCTAACTAGCTTAAAGCGGCTATCGATACTTCTGGTGAGCGCCAGAGTCCTGCATGGGAGGCTTTTGGTGTCATCCTAGATGGAGAAAAGAACCAACATCCCAACTGTGTGTGTTAATAATTGCACGTTGTCACTGCTCATATCTATATGATCTATATATCTATGCGGGTTCGGGTCGGGTTGCGGAACTAATTGGCAATATGTGCGGGTAGCGGGGCGGGTTCGGTATTGCACGTCGCGGGTCTTGAAAATCAGACCCGTGCAGGAGTCTGGTGAGCGCTCAGCAGCCGGCAATGCTAAAATGCTAACCTAGCCTAAATGTCACAGTGTTCTGAATTGAGACACACACTCGTGCTATATCTCGATTTTCCTTCTTTATATTCCAACCCAGTCTCACGGCATTTCGTGTTATAGTCACAAAATAAATGTAATCTATTGATTCCTGTTCACCAACACGATTTTCGCATTTTTTTCGTGTCAAAGAGAAGGATTTGAAAAACAATGTATTTCTATTGGTAGTGTGTTTCGTGCTAAGCCTTCCCAAATATTTGTGTCTGCATCCTGGTAAAATAAAAATATAATGTTTAATGTTTGTGTCTTTGACATTAGCGCTGCTATGCAGCCACCTGTGCCCTGTGCTATGAAGCCAGTTCAACAGACCCTGGATATGTTTGAGTTATCTTCACTAACCCTAACAAACGAGATCTCGACGCTGGTTAATATCAACTCGGTAAATCAAGCCAGGGCTTCTCTTTCCAGCTGAGAGCGCGTTCACGTGAAAGGGGTGGGGTTCGCAACATTTGACCAATCACAAACAGGGACAAGTGTCGTCCTGACAGCGCAGCGTCATACTTCATTAATGAAAAGTAAACTAATATTAGACAAATATGAACTTTAAAGTTCATATTTGTCTAATATTAGTCATCCATGACTTAAACATAATAATCCAGGATACAAGCCACCTGCAAGGTGAATACAGAACAACTGGTTAAAAAATAAATAAACTACCGAGTGTTTGAAAGCGTAACAGTTGTATGATATCACTGCCCCGTCTAAGACACGAGTGGATCTGACTTTAATTACATTTGAGTTGAGTGTTTCGTTAACCTAATGTGTTGCTTAAAATAATACTTCTGCATCCAGTCTGTGACACTGTGAGTGTTGCACGGCCAGATACGGCTCAGCTGACTCAGATCAGGAGATAATATAGGCTATGATATGATATGATCGATGATCTGATTGAATGTGATATGAATGATAAGTGCGACACGTCGGGGTCTTCTCTGCATACAGCAGTTTAAACTGTATTTCCTTTATCCTGTAATATGACTTGATAGATTTAAACTCCGCACACTGAGTTGATCTCTTTTCTATAGACGCCGGAGGTGGGCAGCGTCAGGTAAAAAAAAGTGATTTAGCCTTCCCAAACCTGAGCCTCACGCGCCGCCTGTGACCAGAAGCTGTGTGGTTCATAAAAACATATGCTTACTCAATATCTTACCCGAAGCCAAACCCTATGCCTTTTATTTTAAATTGTATAATGTCTGAGTTTTTTTGCCGTCTGCGAGGAAAAGAAATGGCTCAGAGCCTCAGGATACTGACATCTGTATTTTCTGTCATCTTTTTTTCCTTCTAATTTGTTATTATTTGCATTGCTTTTAAAATCGTTCTGTGTGACACGAGAAAAATGGCGAAATCGTGTTGGTGAACACGAATTTCGTGACTATAACACGAAATGCCGTGAGACTGGGTTGTATATTCATTACAGACTAAATGAGACTCAATTAATGCCATATTTGCTAACGTACAGTATGTGAACGACTGTGATTTTCTTCCCATTATTCAATAACGTTCCTCTATAATTGATTGATTGAATGCAGCGATGTGCAATTTCAGACAATGCTTACAGATCCAGATTCACACACCGCAAAAGTGACTTTTCCTTGTTACAGATCTAACTGGCCATGTTTCAGAGCATCGCTGATAACCCTCTCTTCTCACACTGTACATTTTACATTTATTTTCAATTTAACATTTAATATTCCATTTCTTACATCCTGATGGCGCATTTCCACTGCAGCGGGGTCGCCCCGTTTAAGCGTCCCTAAGCGTCCTCGCTCAGGCCTCTGGCTGCCTCGCTGGCCGTCCGAGGCCGTGGCGCATTCCCATTACAGTTGAGGACCTGGGGTAGTTACTATAGCAACGCAGTGTAGGCGGGGCTCCCGTCGAGCTCCCGCTGGATTTGATCATCCCCAATGAGATGTAGGAACGTCGTCACCTCCTCGGTTGACCACGGTGTGCTTTTCTTTGATGTTGCCATTTTTGTAGCTCCTCCGTTTACAAAAATGCTGCAAGCTTGCTTCTAGATATATATGCGACGCTAGGGATGATCTCGCGCGCGATCTTGTGTCGACTCTCTCTGACCAATCAGCAGTCGAGAGTGTTGACGTCACTAGTTCAGCTCTGGCCTGATAGAACCACGATTTTATGGGGCCGGAAAAAGAGGGGTACCCGCTAGCCGGTGCTAAGCTATATGGAAAGGCCACCAACAACTGGCCTGGCCGCTTGAGGACGATTAAGGACGCTTAAACGGGCTTTTTGGATTGTTTGTTTCGAGTCTTTTAATTTCTCTTTGTACAATGCCTTTTCTTTTTATGCCGCTGCAAAGCAAACATTTCCCAAATTGAGATCAATAAAGTACTCCTGCTTATCTTATCCTCTCTTCTCGTTGTGTTTCTCCCACAGTCTGAAGAACCAGATATGTGTCCAGTGATCGTCGCAGAGATGAAACTCTTGGATTGATGTCAGACAGGCTGATGGTCAGCTGTCCCTCCATCCTGCTTCTCCCCCTCCATCATCTCTATCTCTGTCTTTTTAAAGGAGGATTATAAGGAGATGTTTTGTACCACTCCAGCACTGCATCAGCTCTCACCTGTGGGAACAGAGTGGTGCAGGAATGAGTCCTAAACCCCAGAGAAAAGTCAGCATTTTACCACTTCCTGTCCGACGTCAATGGTTCTCTGAATGTGATTTTGGTTGTTATCCTGAAATAAGGTCTGTCGTTCACACAAGCTGAAGAGATTTTAATGTTTTGTTCTACGACTTAAATGTGTCAGTAAATACCCTTTAATTTAAAAACAGCGGTTGCTAACAAGTGTCTAAATGAGACGACTAAATGTCATCACGACCAACATTAGCCACATTTAGCTTAGCGGTGGTGACCTGAAGTCATGTGACCATGCTGTAGTTCCTTTTATAGCCCAACATTAGCCACCTTTAGCTTAGCGGTGGTGACGTGAAGTCATGTGACCATGCTGTAGTTCCTTTATAGCCCAACATTAGCCGCCTTTAGCTTAGCGGTGGTGACGTGAAGTCATGTGACCGTGCTGTAGTTCCTTTATAGCCCAACATTAGCCACCTTTAGCTTAGCGGTGGTGAGGTGAAGTCATGTGACCGTGCTGCAGTTCCTTTATAGCCCAACATTAGCCGCCTTTAGCTTAGCGGTGGTGACGTGAGGTCATGTGACCGTGCTGTAGTTCCTTTATAGCCCAACATTAGCCACCTTTAGCTTAGCGGTGGTGACGTGAAGTCATGTGACCATGCTGTAGTTCCTTTAGAGCACAACATTAGCCTCCTTTAGCTTAGCGGTGGTGACGTGAAGTCATGTGACCATGCTGTAGTTCCTTTATAACCCAACATTAGCCTCCTTTAGCTTAGCGGTGGTGAGGTGAAGTCATGTGACCGTGCTGTAGTTCCTGTATAGCCCAACATTAGCCACCTTTAGCTTAGCGGTGGTGACGTTAGCTTTTTACTTCAGAAATCATAAGTGGACACAGATTTATTATTTCTGCAATAATCCAAAATCACATGGAGGAATCCCATTGGACCAGGGAGATGCTGCCTTCAGGGTCCAACACAGAAATAGGACATCCCTGCATCACTCTGTACAGAACACAGTTTCTCTGATTTAATCGATCGACATTCCTCCGCAGCTGTGTTCCTATCCCGTTTGTGGATCCGACACACAGCATATTTCTAAATGTGCATACATTATGTTCCACAGTACTGTGAAGTGGATATGAAGGTTGTTTTTAACTCTTTATGTTTGCTTCTACTTGAATAAAACCGAGTGTATTTATGTGAAATGACAAAGGAGAAATAGACATGATTTAGCATTGTGGGCTTTAAATATGAGTCCATCACCATCTCTGGCCTCTGTTCGGATGCTTTTACAGTGAAACCCCCCCCTCGTGTGTTAAAGGGGTCGATGGCAATAATGACACCAGTGGGACTCTTCATCTGTTGAAATTGTTTTATCTTCTGACTCTGGTAGAATAATAATCCACACGGTAACTGGAGATACTTTTTGTTAAGCTAAGACTCATTTTTATAGATTTAGATTGAATAACTTTGCATCTGACAGGAAACACGCAATGCTTCATGTGATCCGGCTGAACTGATGACTTGTTTACAACCTGACCCATTGTGTGTATGGACATTATCACAAGTAGAAGTCCTGGTATCAAAGATCATAAAAACAACACAGAGGTTTTCAAAGTGTGAGACGGGCCTCCCGAAGGTTTCAGGTTTAAAAAATAATAACAATAATTTATTAAAATGACATGTCAAATATTTTTTTGTATTTAATATTGTGTAATATTTATTTATTTAACCAAACAAACAGACAATACATATTTTGTCTCTATCCATTTTTAAATGTATGTGTTTTTTATTGCTATGCCCCTTAAAACAATTTTTATAATTTTAATTCTAATATTTATTTGTTCTATTTATTTGTTAGTATTATTTATTTAATGAACTTAATATACACTTAATATTTTAGTGTTTTTATGATTATTATTATTACCCCCTTAATATAATTATTATTTATACTTTTAATCAAGACATTTCAATTTATTTGTATAATATTTATGCTAATGGTAATATTATTATGTGTTCTTGTTAATGTGAATATTTTTTTAGTTTTAATTACATTTTTTAAAACAAATTGTAATAAAGTACATATATGGAGTGGGAAGGGGGGGTGCTGATCTGCGAGGCTCCATTAGTAGTTGAACCTGTGCTCCCCTGATCCCAACACCAACGCACTAGCCCACTGCGCCACAGCCTCCATTGTCCAATAAGCATCCAGGAATTTGGTAAAGTAAATTAAAGGGAGGCCGAGAGCAGGGCGTTCAAACTGCGGCCCGTGGTACATTTTTAATCGGCCCTCAGCTAAACTTAAAGTGTAATGGACACCTGCACCTTGTCTTATATTCTACTTCTTAAATATGTATGTAAACAGATATTACACAGGTGTGTTCATGTGTTAATGAGCCCACTTTCAAGTCACTTCAGTGCATTAAAGTGAAGCTAACAAATCTTAGTTGATTGTCCAATAACTTATTTCCTTAACTTGAAATAAACCCTTCATATTTCCCCAGGAGCTACAACACAATAAAGTGATCGCTCTGGAGAGCTGGGAAGTTTCTTAAAGCATATTCAAGAATAATCGACCTAACTTATAACTTAACTTATGAGGCAATGTACGTCACCTCTAGTGAAAACAGTTCTGGCCCTGGCCTGCAGTCGCACACTTTGAAAACCTCTGAAAAAACACCCAAAAAACAGTGAATTTCTTCAGATTGAATAATCTCTTCCACAAAGCAGCACACAGTCAGTTTGTGTTCAGCACGGTCTTCATCTCAGGGAGGTGTCACCGGCCGCTTCACAGACATTTAACTCAAAATGTAAGTCTTGTGAATGTGTTGAGGGTAAAAAGGGTAATTCAGCTTTATAAATAAATATAAGTAAATATCCCACTCGAAGCTTATGTAGCATTCTTCTTTCTGACGTTAGGAAATGAAAGGGGTTTGAAGCCAGTACTAACGAACATGACGATTATAAATAAGATATATGACGGTGGTGGATCAGAGGACTTTTTTTCTATCTGTTGAATCATTTCTCCAGTTCTGTACGAAGCTTTTATTTAACAGAGATATTTCAGTTTGCCGGAGAAAACCATTCACAACCTGATGTCACTTCCTCCTCCGCCGCCGCCGCCGCAGACATCGAGAAGAATACTTTATAGAAATGTGTTTTTTTTATAATGCACGTATGGTTTGTTATTGCAAGTCCAGAAATCATCACGGGAAGTTCACCTGTCGAACTTCCTCTCGTCTGTGCTCTGTCGTGTCTGAGGAGAGAATAAAAAGACACTTGCAACAACAAAACTCTGCTTTGTGTCACTTTGTTTTATTTCTGATGATTGTAGAAATATATATTTAGAATAGAATAGAATCATTTAATGTCATTATACTCATACAATGAAAGAAAGAAAAGCTTCTCCCTTTTAAAAGGTGCCATCAAAACAAAAACATCACAACATACGACAAGAAATACACGCAGCATTCATATGTAAGAATACAGTCACTATCAAAACGCACTGGGGGCCTTTAGCGTACATTTTCAAAGCGGACTGGGGGCCTTTAGCGTACATGTTCAAAGCGGACTGGGGGCCTTTAGCGTACATTTTCAAAGCGGACTGGGGGCATTTAGCATACATTTTCAAAGCGGACTGGGGGCCTTTAGCGTACATGTTCAAAGCGGACTGGGGGCCTTTAGCGTACATGTTCAAAGCGGACTGGGGCCCTTTAGCGTACATGTTCAAAGCGGACTGGGGGCCCTTTAGCGTACATGTTCAAAGCGGACTGGGGGCCTTTAGCGTACATGTTCAAAGCGGACTGGGGGCCTTTAGCGTACATGTTCAAAGCGGACTGGGGGCCTTTAGCGTACATGTTCAAAGCGGACTGGGGGCCTTTAGCGTACATGTTCAAAGCGGACTGGGGCCTTTAGCGTGCATGTTCAAAGCGGACTGGGGGCCTTTAGCGTACATGTTCAAAACGCACTGGGGGGCCTTTAGCGTACATGTTCAAAGCGGACTGGGGGCCTTTAGCGTACATGTTCAAAGCGGACTGGCGTCGTCCCAAACGATAGCTGAGGATTATGGGTAGTGTAGTGTCTTCAGCCATCCTAAACTCCAAAACACTATTTGTTTCTCCGAATCGAAGGGGGAAACACAAAAGCATTGCACACAATTTAAACCAATCAATGTTGTGTAATCAAGAAGGATAATCTGGAGTTTTGAGTTGAGGAGTCGGGCAGATATCACTGGAAAATCAATCAGAGAGAATTCTTACCTCCGGGTGTACAACTCTCTAAAGCAGGGGTAACCAACAGGTCGATCGCGATCGACTGGTCGATCTTCAAAGCCTTCACTGTCGATCCCTAGCATTTAAAAAAATATATGATAATATTTTCCAAAAAAAAAATATTTTCCAAAAAAAAAAAGTTCATGCTCTGGTTGGTTGTTTAAACAAACGTTTTAGACCTAGCTCTGGTTTGTCGATTTGAATCACGCACAGGTCATTTTACAAACTCCAATTGGTTATTAGATATGTTGACGTCTATGAATTGCTGCATGCAATTGTGGGTGGGGTTAAAAATCGTATCTTAACGGTCATCTTGAGGAGTAACTTAAACTGTACCAAGTTCTGCTAATCTTCAACCAACATCGATATGGCTGAGGGTCCGGCGAAAAATAAATCAAAAACGTATTATTTCCACCCGGATTGGGAGCATGAATTTCTTTTCACATCAGCGAAAGAGAAGACTATATGCCTCATATGCCAACAGGTGGTAGCCTTGGCGAAACGGGGCAACCTGGAGCGCCATCATGTGAGCACCCATGGTAAATTCAAAGACTCATATCCACTCAACAGCGCATTAAGAACCAAAATAATTGATGAACTGAAAAGAGGACTAAGCACAGCAGTCGCTTTTCATCGCGCCTACAGCAAAGAGCAATGCAGCTACAGAAACGTCCCTCCGGATTAGCCATATTTTGGCTCAGCACAAAAACCATTTACAGATGGTGAGATGATTAAAGAAGCAATGAGCGCCACAGCTGACGTCTTGTTTGCGGATTTCAAAAATAAAGAAGACATAAAAGCGAGGATAAAAAGTTTACCACTTGGTGCATCTACTGTAGCCAGAAGAGTCGAGTCTTTGTTCGAAGATGTATCCCAGCAAGTATTAAAAGACTTGTCTGTCTCGGTATACTTTTCAATTCAATTTGACGAGTCTACCGATGCCACAGACACAGCCCAGCTAGGTGTGTTTGTCCGGATGGTTTTCACGGATTTTACTGTCAAGGAGGCCGTTCTTGCCCTTATCCCATTGAAAGAAAGAACCAGGGGTGAGGATGTGTACAAGGCATTCAAGGACTATGTTCGTGAGTACAAGATTCCCATTCATAAAATAGTGTCCTTCACAACCGATGGGGCACCAGCGATGCTCGGTGTTCGTTCAGGATTTGTTGCGCTGTGCAGAAAAGACCCAGACTTTCCACCATTTGTAAACTATCACTGTGTGATACACCAACAGGCATTGGCAGCTAAAGCAATTGACATGTCACATGTAATGAATGTTGTTGTTAAGATTGTCTACTCAAAAGCACTCCAGCACCGGCTATTTAAGTCTTTATTGGACGAGCTCGACTCTGTGTATGGAGATTTGATCCTTCACGCAGATGTACGGCGGCTCAGTCGGGGCAAGGTGCTCCAGCGTTTTCTGGATTTGCTGCCAGAGATCATCAGTTTTCTGAAGTCGAGGAACGAGGAGTATGAGCGGCTGTCCAACGATACTTGGTTATTGGACTTGGGGTTCCTTACCGATCTGACGGCAAGGGAAAGACCGAGAGCTTGGTCACATGATTAGCGTAGTGGAGGCATTCACAGTGAAGCTCAGTTTGTGGACCACTCAGTTAAGACATGCGAGGCGGACACACTTCCCAAATCTTGAAAAGGTGTCACAAAACCTCACCGACAAAACTGCTTTCCACCCTGAACAATTCTGCGCCCATTTGAACAAACTGACATCAGAATGTGGTGCTCGACTTGTAGAGCTACAAGACATGGGGCAAGTAGTTGGTTTTGTATCAAACCCTTTCCTCAGCGTTGACATTGAACAGCTGTCAGCTAAAATGCAGGAGGTGTTTACATTACCTATGGGTGTTGACATGGAGATCATTGAAATGCAAAGCGACATTGAATTGAAGGCCAGAGCAAGAGATCAGGACTTTTGGTCACTCGTGAGTAGAGAGAGGTATCCACTGATTGTGTCATGTGCGCTTAAACTGAAGGCCTACTTTGGCTCCACATACTTTTGTGAAACGGACTTTTCACAAATGAAAATAATTAAATCCAAGTATAGAACTCGTATGACTGACGCACATCTTACTGACTGCCTCCGGCTGGCAATCACTAACTATCAGCCAGATTACAAAAGGCTTACAGATAATGTGCAGTCACAGCAGGCTCATTAAAGGCAGGCTGATGGAGCAACTTGAGCATTGAAAATATATTGTGCATTGAACAGAGAAACTTAATATGGATTACATTGAAGGGGCTAATATCTGTACATGTGAATACTAATTGAAATGAGAAACTAAATATAGTGCATTGAACAGATACTGTAAATATTAATAGTTTGTATTGAACAGATAACTGTGCATAACTGTGTCTTTCTTTGTGTGCATCTTTACACGTACATTGAGCCTGTTGTAACATAAATTGATTGCAAAAATAAATATGACGATGAATAGTCTTACTCCAAAGTGGGTTTTTTGGAAGATATCGGATTGGTAGATCTCGGTTTACATTTTGGAATAAAAAGTGATCTTGGGCTACTATGAGATGCTCCGACCTCCAAAAGTCCAACATTATACAATCAAACAAATAAATAAACACAAGGATAATTGTGTGTTATTGTTGAGTAAATAACAGTGTGTGGTTTAGAAAAGAATACAACATTAGAATGAAAAAACGATGAAACAATACAGATGTCAGTATTCTGAGCCCCGACTCTCCCCACAACTGACGGCAACACAAGCCCTTCAATTAAAATAAAGAAGTAAACACAATAAGTGTGGCTTGATATTGAGTCAGAAAAAGGTTGATACACGCTGTGAGAACGGATCTGCGGAGAGCATTTCGCCGCGATCCCAACTCGTCTATTATCAACGTTCAGGCAGCTCTAAGTCAACGGGACGCCTGGATCGTTGAATATTGACGCTAAAGGGCCCCCACTGCGTTTGATGTTGACGCCAAGGGATCCTGACATAACGTCAGGACGAGTTGGGAGTGAGAATGTGTTATAATACGGGGGGTGGGGGTTCCAGGGGAAAAGGCCAGTTTGAAGAGGGGGGGTTTTGAGGGTTTGTTTGAAGGACGATAGGGTGGTTGATTGTCTGATGTGTATACGGAGGGCGATCCGGAAGGAGGCTGTTGCATTGGAGGAGATCCTGTTCTCCTTTCCCTGTAGCGTGTTCTGTCGCCACGGGGGCTCCTAACTTGTCTTTAGCATCCTTTTTTAATGCTAAATTGTTTCTTACAAATATTTATTTTTTATTATCCTTATATATATATTTGTTTTTATTTACTTTGCAACTTATTTTTTTAGATTTGTTATGTTCGCACCACCAGAAAGCAAATTCCTTGTATGTGTACACCAGAGGTTGCGCTAGACTTTTTCGCTGCCCGTCATTTTGACAGGATCGTAAGATGTTCGTCAAATTCCATTATTACCCGTCAGTCTACTCTGTACACAACTCTGAGGGAGGGGGGGGGGGGGGAAGCAACAACTCCCAGACATTTAAATGATCTGTACGGAAAAGTTAGGTTTGGAGACTATATCATTTCCTGTTTGGTGGGCATGCATAACACGGCATACCACCGGAGCCTCGCTGCGGGGAAGCTTTGGCGCTGTTCCGAGTTTGTTCTAATCCGTCAAAATGACTGCTTTCAGATCTTTCCGTCATTGTTAAAAAAATGAAGCTTCTCGGTGTCTCCCGACCCGGGAACACAGAGCGTTGTAATGAAGCCTCTCGGTGTGTCCCGACCCGGGAACACAGAGCGTTGTAATGAAGCTTCTCGGTGTGTCCCGACCCGGGAACACAGAGCGTTGTAATGAAGCTTCTCGGTGTGTCCTGACCCGGGAACACAGAGCATTGTACTGAAGCTTCTCGTGTGTCCTGACCCGGGAACACAGAGCGTTGTAGTGAAGCTTCTCGTGTGTCCTGACCCGGGAACACAGAGCACTGTAATGAAGCTTCTCGGTGTGTCCTGACCCGGGAACACAGAGCGTTGTAGTGAAGCTTCTCGTGTGTCCTGACCCGGGAACACAGAGCACTGTAATGAAGCTTCTCGGTGTGTCCTGACCTGGGAACACAGAGCATTGTAGTGAAGCTTCTCGGTGTGTCCTGACCCGGGAACACAGAGCATTGTAGTGAAGCTTCTCGGTGTGTCCTGACCCGGGAACACAGAGCACTGTAATGTAATGTACTGTAATGAATATATATTTAGAATAGAATATAATCATTTAATGTCATTATACTCATACAATGAAATAAAGAAAAGCTTCTCCCTTTTAAAAGGTGCCATCAAAACAAAAACATCACAACATACGACAAGAAATACACGCAGCATTCATATGTAAGAATACAGTCACTATCAAAACGCACTGGGGGCCTTTAGCGTACATTTTCAAAGCGGACTGGGGGCCTTTAGCGTACATGTTCAAAGCGGACTGGGGGCCTTTAGCGTACATTTTCAAAGCGGACTGGGGGCCTTTAGCGTACATTTTCAAAGCGGACTGGGGGACTTTAGCGTACATGTTCAAAGCGGACTGGGGGCCTTTAGCATACATGTTCAAAGCGGACTGGGGCCCTTTAGCGTACATGTTCAAAGCGGACTGGGGGCCTTTAGCGTACATGTTCAAAGCGGACTGGGGGCCTTTAGCGTACATGTTCAAAGCGGACTGGGGGCCTTTAGCGTACATGTTCAAAGCGGACTGGGGCCTTTAGCGTACATGTTCAAAGCGGACTGGGGGCCTTTAGCGTACATGTTCAAAGCGGACTGGGGGCCTTTAGCGTACATGTTCAAAACGCACTGGGGGGCCTTTAGCGTACATGTTCAAAGCGGACTGGGGGCCTTTAGCGTACATGTTCAAAGCGGACTGGCGTCGTCCCAAACGATAGCTGAGGATTATGGGTAGTGTAGTGTCTTCGGCCATCCTAAACTCCAAAACACTATTTGTTTCTCCGAATCGAAGGGGGAAACACAAAAGCATTGCACACAATTTAAACCAATCAATGTTGTGTAATCAAGAAGGATAATCTGGAGTTTTGAGTTGAGGAGTCGGGCAGATATCACTGGAAAATCAATCAGAGAGAATTCTTACCTCCGGGTGTACAACTCTCTAAAGCAGGGGTAACCAACAGGTCGATCGCGATCGACTGGTCGATCTTCAAAGCCTTCACTGTCGATCCCTAGCATTTAAAAAAATATATAATAATATTTTCCCAAAAAAAAATATTTTTCCCAAAAAAAAAAATTTTCCAAAAAAAAAAAGTTCATGCTCTGGTTGGTTGTTTAAACAAACGTTTTAGACCTAGCTCTGGTTTGTCGATTTGAATCACGCACAGGTCATTTTACAAACTCCAATTGGTTATTAGATATGTTGACGTCTATGAATTGCTGCATGCAATTGTGGGTGGGGTTAAAAATCGTATCTTAACGGTCATCTTGAGGAGTAACTTAAACTGTACCAAGTTCTGCTAATCTTTAACCAACATCGATATGGCTGAGGGTCCGGCGAAAAATAAATCAAAAACGTATTATTTCCACCCGGATTGGGAGCATGAATTTCTTTTCACATCAGCGAAAGAGAAGACCATATGCCTCATATGACAACAGGCGGTAGCCTTGGCGAAACGGGGCAACCTGGAGCGCCATCATGCGAGCACCCATGGTAGCCAGAAGAGTCGAGTCATTGTTCGAAGATGTATCCCAGCAAGTATTAAAAGACTTGTCTCTCTCGGAATACTTTTCAATTCAATTTGACGAGTCTACCGATACCACAGACACAGCCCAGCTAGGTGTGTTTGTCCGGATGGTTTTCACGGATTTTACTGTCAAGGAGGCCGTTCTTGCCCTTATCCCATTGAAAGAAAGAACCAGGGGTGAGGATGTGTACAAGGCATTCAAGGACTATGTTCGTGAGTACAAGATTCCCATTCATAAAATAGTGTCCTTCACAACCGATGGGGCACCAGCGATGCTCGGTGTTCGTTCAGGATTTGTTGCGCTGTGCAGAAAAGACCCAGACTTTCCACCATTTGTAAACTATCACTGTGTGATACACCAACAGGCATTGGCAGCTAAAGCAATTGACATGTCACATGTAATGAATGTTGTTGTTAAGATTGTCAACTCAATTCGCGCAAAAGCACTCCAGCACCGGCTATTTAAGTCTTTATTGGATGAGCTCGACTCTGTGTATGGAGATTTGATCCTTCACGCAGATGTACGGCGGCTCAGTCGGGGCAAGGTGCTCCAGCGTTTTCTGGATTTGCTGCCAGAGATCATCAGTTTTCTGAAGTCGAGGAACGAGGAGTATGAGCAGCTGTCCAACGATACTTGGTTATTGGACTTGGGGTTCCTTACCGATCTGACGGCAAGGGAAAGACCGAGAGCTTGGTCAAATGATTAGCGCAGTGGAGGCATTCAAAGTGAAGCTCAGTTTGTGGACCACTCAGTTAAGACATGCGAGGCGGACACACTTCCCAAATCTTGAAAAGGTGTCACAAAACCTCACAGACAAAACTGCTTTCCATCCTGAACAATTCTGCGCCCATTTGAACAAACTGACATCAGAATTTGTTGCTCGACTTGTAGAGCTACAAGACATGGGGCAAGTAGTTGGTTTTGTATCAAACCCTTTCCTCAGCGTTAACATTGAACAGCTGTCAGCTAAAATGCAGGAGGTGTTTACATTACCTATGGGTGTTGACATGGAGATCATTGAAATGCAAAGCGACATTGAATTGAAGGCCAGAGCAAGAGATCAGGACTTTTGGTCACTCGTGAGAGAGAGAGGTATCCACTGATTGTGTCATGTGCGCTTAAACTGAAGGCCTACTTTGGCTCCACATACTTATGTGAAACGGCCTTTTCACAAATGAAAATAATTAAATCCAAGTATAGAACTCGTATGACTGACGCACATCTTACTGACTGCCTCCGGCTGGCAATCACTAACTATCAACCAGATTACAAAAGGCTTACAGATACTGTGCAGTCACAGCAGTCTCATTAAAGGCAGGCTGATGGAGCAACTTGAGCATTGAAAATATATTGTGCATTGAACAGAGAAACTTAATATGGATTACATTGAAGGGGTTAATATCTGTACATGTGAATACTACTAATTGAACTGAGAAACTAAATATAGTGCATTGAACAGATACTGTAAATATTAATAGTTTGTATTGAACAGATAACTGTGCATAACTGTGTCTTTCTTTGTGTGCATCTTTACACGTACATTGAGCCTGTTGTAACATAAATTGATTGCAAAAATAAATATGACGATGAATAGTCTTACTCCAAAGTGGGTTTTTTGGAAGATATCGGATTGGTAGATCTCGGTTTACATTTTGGAATAAAAAGTGATCTTGGGCTTGAAAAGGTTGGTTACCACTGCTCTCAAGCAACTACTATGAGCTGCTCCGACCTCCAAAAGTCCAACATTATACAATCAAACAAATATAATATATACGGGGGTGGGGGTTCCAGGGGAAAAGGCCAGTTTGAAGAGGGGGGGTTTTGAGGGTTTGTTTGAAGGATGATAGGGTGGTTGATTGTCTGATGTGTATACGGAGGGCGATCCTGTTCTCCTTTCCCTGTAGCGTGTTCTGTCACCACGGGGGCTCCTAGCTTGTCTTTAGCATCCTTTTTTAATGCTAAATTGTTTC
Source organism: Pseudochaenichthys georgianus (assembly GCF_902827115.2). Taxonomy (NCBI): domain Eukaryota; kingdom Metazoa; phylum Chordata; class Actinopteri; order Perciformes; family Channichthyidae; genus Pseudochaenichthys; species Pseudochaenichthys georgianus. The sequence goes on along the minus strand of NC_047511.1, from coordinate 48,459,510 downwards.
TTACAAATATTTATTTTTTATTATCCTTATATATATATTTGTTTTTATTTACTTTGTAACTTATTTTTTTAGATTTGTTATGTTCGCACCACCAGAAAGCAAACTCCTTGTACTGTATGTGTACACCAGAGGTTGCGCTAGACTTTTTCGCTGCCCGTCATTTTGACGGGCAGGATCGTAACATTTTCGTCAAATTCCATTATTACCCGTCAGTACACCACTCTGAGGGGGGGGGCGCACGTTTGTGAAGCGAAAACTCCCAGACATTTAAATGAATTGTACGGCAAAGTTAGGTTTGGAAACTATATCATTACCTGTTTGGAGGGCAGCATAACACGGAGCCTCGCTGCGGGGAAGCTTTGGCGCTGTTCCGAGTTTGTTCTAATCCGTCAAAATGACTGCTTTCAGATTTGTCCGTCATTGTTAAAAAAATGATGTTTGGTGTAAACGTACCTGGCAATAAACCTGATTCTGATTCCTATTGGCTAGCGCTCCGACACGTTGTACGTGATAGGCTAAGGGGCGGGACATCTCTCAGTGGTTGACCAATCACAACAGAGCCGGCCAGCTAACCAATCAGAGCAGACTGGGCTCTGGTTTCAGACAGAGGGTGAAAAGAGGTGCTGCAGCACAGGCAGTGAGAAACATAAAGGGCTTTTTGAACATTGAGGCTTTGAAAGTAAGAGAAGATTTGAAGTCTAAATGTTAGTTTATGTCGATGTTAGCCATGCTTGTAGCTTCCTCTGATTATATTGTTATGGCCTTAGACTTTATTCTCATCGTCCTTTGTCTTCACTACTTTCTCTACCGAGTCTAAATATCTGCAGTAGTCCATTAATCTTCAGTTTCCCTTCACAGTTCTCTCACAGGAAGTTAGAAAGTGCTGAGTGCAGTGGCTCCACTCACGTTCCCTCTCGGTGTGTCCTGACCCGGGAACACAGAGCATTGTAATGAAGCCTCTTAATGAAGGTACTTGAGTTAAAGTAAAAGTACTCACATCTGGTAAGAGTAGAAGTACTCACATCTGGTACTTGAGTTAAAGTAGAAGTACTCACATCTGGTAAGAGTAGAAGTAGAAGTACTCAGATATTGTACTTGAGTAAAAGTAGAAGTACTCAGATATTGTACTTGAGTTAAAGTAGAAGTATTCAGATATTGTACTTGAGTAAAAGTAGAAGTACTCACATCTTGTAAGAGTAGAAGTACTCACATCTGGTACTTGAGTTAAAGTAGAAGTATTCAGATATTGTACTTGAGTTAAAGTAAAAGTACTCACATCTGGTAAGAGTAGAAGTACTCACATCTGATACTTGAGTTAAAGTAGAAGTACTCACATCTGGTAAGAGTAGAAGTAGAAGTGCTCACATCTTGTAAGAGTAGAAGTACTCACATCTGGTACTTGAGCTAAAGTAGAAGTACTCACATCTTGTAAGAGTAGAAGTACTCACATCTGGTACTTGAGTTAAAGTAGAAGTACTCACATATTGTAAGAGTAGAAGTACTCACATCTGGTACTTGAGTTAAAGTAGAAGTACTCACATCTGGTAAGAGTAGAAGTAGAAGTACTCAGATATTGTACTTGAGTAAAAGTAGAAGTACTCAGATATTGTACTTGAGTTAAAGTAGAAGTATTCAGATATTGTACTTGAGTAAAAGTAGAAGTACTCACATCTTGTAAGAGTAGAAGTACTCACATCTGGTACTTGAGTTAAAGTAGAAGTATTCAGATATTGTACTTGAGTTAAAGTAAAAGTACTCACATATGGTAAGAGTAGAAGTACTCACATCTGATACTTGAGTTAAAGTAGAAGTACTCACATCTGGTAAGAGTAGAAGTGCTCACATCTTGTAAGAGTAGAAGTACTCACATCTGGTACTTGAGCTAAAGTAGAAGTACTCACATCTTGTAAGAGTAGAAGTACTCACATCTGGTACTTGAGTTAAAGTAGAAGTACTCACATATTGTAAGAGTAGAAGTACTCAGATATGGTACTTGAGTTAAAGTAGAAGTACTCACATCTGGTAAGAGTAAAAGTAGAAGTACTCAGATCTTGTACTTGAGTTAAAGTAGAAATATTCAGATATTGTACTTGAGTAAAAGTAGAAGTACTCACATATTGTAAGAGTAGAAGTACTCACATCTGGTAAGAGTAGAAGTAGAAGTACTCAGATATTATACTTGAGTAAAAGTAGAAGTACTCAGATCTTGTACTTGAGTAAAAGTAGAAGTACTCAGATCTTGTACTTGAGTTAAAGTAGAAGTATTCAGATATTCCATCCATCCATCCATCTTCTCCCGCTTATCCGTGGTCGGGTCGCGGGGGTAGCAGTTCCAGCAGAGAGCCCCAAACTTTCTTTTCCCTGGCGACATCAACCAGCTCTGACTGGGGGATCCCAAGGCGCTCCCAGGCCAGCGAAGAGATATAATCCCTCCACCTGGTCCTAGGTCTACCCCTTGGTCTCTTCCCAGCTGGACGTGCCTGGAACACCTCCCAAGGGAGGCGCCCAGGTGGCATCCTAACTAGGTGCCCGAACCACCTCAACTGGCTTCTTTCGACGCGAAGGAGGAGCGGCTCAACTCCGAGTCCCTCCCTGATGACCGAACTTCTCACCTTATCTCTAAGGGAGACACCAGCCACCCGGCGGAGGAAACCCATCTCGGCCGCTTGTATCCGCGATCTCGTTCTTTCGGTCATGACCCATCCTTCATGACCATAGGTGAGGGTAGGAACGAAAATGGCCCGGTAGACAGAGAGCTTTGCCTTCTGACTCAGCTCCCTTTTCGTCACAACGGTGCGGTAAAGCGACTGCAGTACCGCTCCCGCTGCTCCGATTCTCCGGCCCATCTCACGCTCCATTGTTCCCTCACTCGAGAACAAGACCCCGAGATACTCGAACTCCTTCACTTGGGGTAAGGACTCATTCCCTACTTGGAGTGGACAGTCCATCGGTTTCCTGCTGAGAACCATGGCCTCAGATTTGGAGGTGCTGATCCTCATCCCAGCCGCTTCACACTCGGTTGCGAACCGATCCAGTGAGTGCTGAAGGTCGCAGACCGATGAAGCCATCAGAACCACATCATCTGCAAAAAGCAGTGGTGCAATCCTTACTCCACCGAACTGCAGACCCCCCCCCCACGACTACGCCTCGAAATCCGATCCATGTATATTACAAACAGGATTGGTGACAAAGCGCAGCCCTGGCGGAGGCCAACCCTCACCGGAAATGGGTCCGACTTACTGCCGAGGACCCGGACACAGCTCTCGCTTTGGGAGTACAGAGATTGGATGGCCCTGAGTAGAGACCCCCTCACCCCATACTCCCGCAGCACCTCCCACAGTACCTCCCTGGGAACCCGGTCATACGCCTTCTCCAAGTCTACAAAACACATGTAGACCGGATAAGCGTACTCCCAGGCCCCCTCCAGGATCCTTGCGAGAGTAAAAAGCTGATCCGTCGTTCCACGACCAGGACGGAATCCGCATTGTTCCTCCTCAATCTGAGGTTCGACAATCGGCCTGACCCTCCTTTCAAGTACCTTGGAGTAAACTTTCCCAGGGAGGCTGAGTAGTGTGATGCCTCTGTAATTGGCACACACCCTCTGACCCCCCTTTTTGAAAAGGGGGACCACCACCCCGGTCTGCCACTCCTTCGGTACTGTTTCCGACTTCCACGCAACGTTGATGAGACGTGTCAACCATGACAGTCCCTCAACACCCAGAGCCTTCAGCATTTCCGGGCGGATCTCATCCACCCCCGGAGCTTTGCCACTGTGGAGTTGTTTAACGACCTCAGTGACCTCCCACCGGGAGATTGGTGTTGATCCCCCGTCATACTCCAGCTCTGCCTCTAACATAGAGGGCGGAGTTGTCGGGTTCAGGAGTTCCTCAAAGTGTTCCTTCCAACGCCCCAACACTCCATCAGTTGAGGTCAACAACGTCCCATCCTTACTGTACACAGCTTGGATGGTTCCCTGCTTCCCCCTCCTGAGGTGTCGGACAGTTTTCCAGAACAACTTTGGTGCCGCCCGAAAGTCCTTCTCCATGTCTTCTCCAAACTTCTCCCACACCCGCTGCTTTGCCTCGGCCACGGATGAGGCTGCTGCCCTTCGGGCCTGTCGGTACCTTGCAACTGCCTCGGGAGTCCCCCGGGATAACAAATCCCTGAAGGCCTCCTTCTTCAGTCGGACGGCTTCCCTGACCACCGGTGTCCACCAGGAGGTTCGAGGGTTACCGCCCCTTGAGGCACCTAGGACCTTGAGACCACAGGTCCCCACCGCGGCTTCGGCAATAGAGGCTTTGAACACCGACCACTCTGGTTCAATGTCCCCAACCTCCACAGGAATGCCCGAAAAGCTCCGCCGGAGGTGTGAGTTGAAGGCCTCCTGAACTTGGGCCTCCTCCAGACGTTCCCAGTTCACCCGAACTACACGTTTGGGCTTACCAGGTCTATCCAGAGGCTTCCCCCGCCACTCGACCCAACTCACCACCAGATGGTGATCAGTTGACAACTCCGCCCCTCTCTTTACCCGAGTGTCCAAAACATACGGCCTCAGGTCCGATGATACGATAACGAAATCGATCATGGACCTTCTGCCTAGGGTGCTCTGGTACCACGTACACTTATGAGCATCCTTATGTTCGAACATGGTGTTTGTTATGGCCAATCCATGACTAGCACAGAAGTCCAGTAACAAACCACCACTCCGGTTCAGATCAGGGGGGCCGTTCCTCCCAATCACGCCCCTCCAAGTGTCTCCATCATTGCCCACATGTGCGTTGAAGTCTCCCAGCAAGACTAAGGAGTCCCCTTCAGGAGCCCCATACAGGACTCTTTCCAGGGTCTCCAAGAAGGCCGAATACTCTGAACTGCTGTTGGGTGCATAAGCACACACAACAGTCAGAGTTTTCCCCCCCATAACCCGCAGGCGTAGGGAGGCGACCCTCTCGTCCACTGGGGTAAACTCCAACAACGAAGCACCTAACCGGGGACTTGTGAGTATCCCCACACCCGCCCGGCGCCTCACACCTTGAGCAACTCCGGAGAAGAATAGAGTCCAACCCCTATCCAGAAGTAAGGTTCCAGAGCCGACGCTGTGCGTAGAGGTGAGCCCAACCAGATCCAACTGGTACCGCTCCACCTCCCGCACAAGCTCCGGCTCCTTCCCCCCCAGAGAGGTGACGTTCCACGTCCCCAAAGCCAGCTTCTGCCGCCCGGGTCTGGTCCGTCGAGACCCTCCGCTTTCACTGCCACCCTTCTGGCAGCGCACCCGACCCCATCGATGTTTCCCGTAGGTGGTGGGCCCGCGGGACGGAGAAGCGGAGGTGTTGCCCACGTTGCCTTTTCGGGCTGGGCCCGGCCGGGCTCCGTGGCAAGCCCGGCCACCAGACGCTCGCCGACGAGTCCTCCTTCTGGGCCTGGCTCCAGAAGGGGACCCCGGGCTTCCTCCGGGCCGGGTATCCTCACTTCCTGTGTCGTCTTTCATGAGGTCTTTTGAACCAATCTTAGTCTGGCCAATTTGCCATGGGAGACCCTACCAGGAACACAAGGTTCCAGACAACACAGCCCCCAGGTTCATCAGGGCACACAAACCTCTCTACCACGGTAAGGTGCTGGTTATTCAGATATTGTACTTAGTAAAAGTAGAAGTACTCAGACCTTGTACTTGAGTAAAAGTAGAAGTACTCAGATATTGTACTAGAGTAAAAGTAGAAGTACTCAGGTCTTGTACTTGAGTAAAAGTAGAAGTACTCAGATCTTGTACTTGAGTAAAAGTAGAAGTACTCAGATCTTGTACTAGAGTAAAAGTAGAAGTACTCAGATCTTGTACTTGAGTAAAAGTAGAAGTACTCAGATCTTGTACTTGAGTAAAAGTAGAAGTACTCAGATCTTGTACTTGAGTTAAAGTAGAAGTACTCAGATCTTGTACTTGAGTAAAAGTAGAAGTACTCAGATATTGTACTAGAGTAAAAGTAGAAGTACTCAGGTCTTGTACTTGAGTAAAAGTAGAAGTACCAGAGTGTAGGAATACTCTGTTACAATAAAAGTCCTGCATTCAAAAGTTACTCAAGTGAAAGTAGAAAAGTATTATCATCAAAATATAATTAACCTTCCAAAAGTAAAAGTACAAAGTAGCATGAAATGGAAATACTCAAGTAAAGTACAAGTACCTAAATATTGTACTTAAGTATTGCATTATTCTCTGTATTTGTATGCATCAGTATTCTCTAACACTAAGACTTTGACCGTGACATATTTCCGCATGAGGTGAGACGGCGGAATGATGATAATTGCGTCTTTTAAATCTGCAGTTTCTTCTCTGTCCTTAATGTGAATCCATTTTTAATATATTTAATATATATTTGATGCCTCATCATTTCCCGAGGCTGAAACGCAGCCTCCTTACATTCCCCTGAAGCCGAGCGCGCTCATTAACAGTTTTACACACACACACACACACACACACACACACACACACACACACACACACACACACACACACACACACACACACACACACACACACACACACACACACACACACACACACACACACACACTTAAGACACATAACTGCATGCATGCACACACAAAGACTATTGGCTAGCGCTCCAACTTATTGTACGTGATAGGCTAAGGGGCGGGTCCTCTCTAAGCAGTGACCAATCACAACAGAGCCGGCCAGCTAACCAATCAGAGCAGACTGGGCTTTGGTTTCAGACAGAGGGTGAAAAACGTTTTGACCATTAGAGCCTGGAGACACTGAATACTGATATACACCTGAGCACCAGCAGGAGAGGACTCTTTAAAGTAGAGACACTACATACTGATAAACACCTGAACATCAGCAGGAGAGGACTCTTTAAAGTAGAGACACTACATACTGATATACACCTGAACATCAGCAGGAGAGGACTCTTTAAAGTAGAGCCACTACATACTGATATACACCTGAACATCAGCAGGAGAGGACTCTTTAAAGTAGAGACACTCCATACTAATATACACCTGGACATCAGCAAGAGAGGACTCTTTAAAGTAGAGACACTACATACTGATATACACCTGAACATCAGCAGGAGAGGACTCTTTAAAGTAGAGACACTACATACTGATATACACCTGAACATCAGCAGGAGAGGACTCTTTAAAGTAGAGACACTACATACTGATATACACCTGAACATCAGCAGGAGAGGACTCTTTAAAGTAGAGACACTACATACTGATATACACCTGAACATCAGCAGGAGAGGACTCTTTAAAGTAGAGACACTACATACTGATATACACCTGAACATCAGCAGGAGAGGACTCTTTAAAGTAGAGACACTACATACTGATATACACCTGCACATCAGCAGGAGAGGACTCTTTAAAGTAGAGACACTACATACTGATATACACCTGAACATCAGCAGGAGAGGACTCTTTCAAGTAGAGACACTACATACTGATATACACCTGAACACCAGCAGGAGAGGACTCTTTAAAGTAGAGACACTACATACTGATATACACCTGAACATCAGCAGGAGAGGACTCTTTAAAGTAGAGACACTACATACTGATATACACCTGGACATCAGCAGGAGAGGACTCTTTAAAGTAGAGACACTACATACTGATATACACCTGAACATCAGCAGGAGAGGACTCTTTAAAGTAGAGGCACATCTGCACCAGCCGGCCTCCGTATGTAGGACATCTAGACCTTTGCTCTGCAGCAACAATTTGTCTTTGATAATGTTCGCATTATCTTATTTCTCTATTTGATTTAAACCAAGTGAAGTGAGTGTGCTTTGCAGTGAAGGTGCTCCTGCTGAGCTTTAAAGTACACGGAAAAGCTGTCCAGGAAGAGGAAGCGGCTTTTTCCTCTTTCCTCTCGCCTGATTGGATTCACAGATTGTGTCCCGAGGGGCTTCAGGTTGTCAGGGTGCATCCGTCCAGACGTCACATGGCACTATAAGTTGTATACCCAGAAGAGAGAGTGCTTTAAAGCCGGTTTGAGATGAAAGCTTCACTTTGTGCTGACAGGTTAAAGTGTGTCCTTAGTACAGCAGAGCGCTGGGACGCTAAAGCAGTGTGTTGAAATAAAGCATCGTAATCACATGAACACAGACACGCTGAGGACTGCACTCATCATGTTGTCGCTGGATGAATTCATAATGGCTTCCACAGTTAGGTGTCAAACAATCTGCTCCACATGCATCAAGTTAAAGATGGATAAACACTGATTTCACCTTTTTAACCCAATCAGAATCCGGTGTTCGTCCTGAGAGGGCTCTGACCGCAGCCGCACGAGAAGCGCATATACAACGCTACGGCTACAACTCTTCCTCTGTCCTGAGGGACCTGCCAGGACGGCTTAGTGTGCGTGTGTGTGCGTGTGTGTGGTGTGTGTGTGTGTGTGTGTGTGTGCGTGTGTGTGTGTGTGTGTGTGCGTGCGTGCGTGTGTGCGTGTGTGTGTGTGTGCGTGCGTGTGTGTGTGTGTGTGTGTGTGTGTGTGTGTGTGTGTGTGTGTGTGTGCGTGTGTGTGTGTGTATTTACAGTGGAGCAGCATCCTGTGGCTGCAGATTATGGTCAGTTGCACTTTGCACAACACACTGACCTCCTGAGCCAAAACACACACACACACACACACACACACACACACACACACACACACACACACACACACACACACACACACACACACACACACACACACACACATTGGTTAACCAATGACAGTGACCAATGACACCAATAGGCTGTTAAATGATCAATAAATGTCTGCCCTTCTTAATGAAGCTCGTCTTAAAGAAGCCCCTCCCCCTCCCTCCAGACAATCACACATGTTGATTTTTATCCTTAAGTCATTGCTAGGTAAGCTGCCCTTATATATCTCCAGACTTCTGTCATTTTATACTTGCTTTTTTAATACTAGACGAGCAGCAAATGGGACGCTTTTAAATGTTCCTTTGATGCAGTCAGAGCTTGGTAAAGCTGCATTCTCCCACTATGCTCCCTTTTTATGGAATACGCTGCAAGTAAAACTTTGTCTAGAGGCACTTCCTACTGTAAATGCTTTTAAAGGTATGCTACGATTAGCCCTTCATGAAACATGTAACTGTTTTACCTGATGCTATTGCTGATGTGATTATGCTTCTTGCCACTGCACAAATGGCCTTCTGTATTTATATTTGAATTGTATGTTTTTTTTGTTTAATGCCTTTGTTTTATGTTGAAACTTGTTGTGTGCCGTGTTGGTCAGGACTCCCTGGAAGAAGAGATCTTGTATCTCAATGGGACTTTCCTGGATAAATAAAGGATAAATAAAAATAAAATAAAAAATAATAACCTGCTGAGCTGAAACGCAGCAGAGATTCTAACCAATCTCTAACTATCCACTAAACCTTTTTTACGCTTGGCTGAGGTTAAAAACATATTGTCTAAAAGCTAGTGGACGCTTCAGGAGACCGACACGTGGTCCTCTGGGAGCCTGGATGTGTGTGTCCATATGTTCCTTGGTCATGTGATGTTGTGTTTCCGTCCGGTAACTGTCTCCGTTGTTGTACGTTTTTGTGTTTCTCTTATTCTCCTACAGCACTGTTATGATCGGCTGTGAAGAAGAAGATATGAAGGAAGACATCTATTTCTATATCTATGTATTTAGTTTGAGAAAGGGCCGTCGCATCAGATGCCTTTCTGCTCCTTTTCACATCATTCAGGAACATTCTCAAGTACATTTCAAAAGGTTGCTAAAAAATTATTTAAGTATTACAAAGTAAATTTGAACTGTGCCTGTGGCTATGTATGCGTATATTATTATGTACACTTATTTGTATTTACTTTTGTTTGGCCTTAGGATGGCGACAATTGGATGACCATTTTAGTTTCACTTCATTTCACTGTAAATAGCATGAAATTATGAGCTGTTTTGTTTTGTTTTAATTTTGTTGTATGTTTATGTATGTTTTGAGTGTGTGTGGACCCCAGGAAGAATAGCCAATGCTCATGCTAGTGCTAATGGGGATCCTAATAAAGACATAAAGACATTTTCGGGTGCGGTGTGTTTCCAGAGACATGGTGTAATCATTGTTATACAGGGAGTTGTGCACACCATGAGCGGAACAAGTAACAATGAAACGGGTTCGTGAAAACACCAGGAAGCTGGAACAACATACCATCCTTCCTCGCTTCCATAGATCCAAACATACACTTACACTTCTATCAATGCGCTGTGGGGTGTTGGAGTGTGAGAAGCTACATTACGAACACCATGGACACCAACAGGCTCGTGCTAAATGATCAATACATCCTTAACGCGCCTCGAGGGCAGCAGCTCTGCCTCGCAATCTCTCAATCCCAAGCCCCGGAGAAGTCTGGACGTGTCCTCCATCCGTCCGGATCAGCAGAGCCAGCGGATGAACTGGACATTTAGCGGAGGAAGATATGATTCTGCTGCGTCTCGCCAGTGCTACATGTCCTCCAAGGCGTGCCATCACGGCCCATTCGTCAGCTTGCTTTGCTTCTGGTTCCTTCTCCTGCAGACGGGAGCGTGTTCAACAGGTTTAATGACATTGCGCCTGGCTGTTGCATCTTTCAACCTCCAGGGTTTTCAGTAATGGATGCAAATGTGCAATGTTTTCTAATTAGCATTTCACTCCTTCTCTCTTCTAGCTCGAAGGCTGTGTGTGTGTCAGCAGGCGGTGTTGGATTACGTGTGGCTCTGCGTGCAAGTGTTCATCAGGAAGACTCCATCCTCTCTGGCAGGACGTAATCAAAGATTCATCGAGTACACTCATTAGGAGCAAGTCTCCCAGCTTGGCACGTCTCACACTCTCTGTTCCCCGCCGGGAGAGGCCTGCCCGGCAGAAACCTGCTTGTGGTGAGATACAGATATTTAGAGATGTAGTCTCCTGAGGAAGCCACTGGATGTTTCTCAATGCCGAGGACTCTTGCTTGGTAGCACATGTCTTCCGAGTCAATTGCTTCAGAATCGAGGCAAGAATCCTTCCTAGCCTCGGAAAAACGAAGAATGGTGGAACAGGCTAACGGGTGTGCAGGTGTATGCGAGGCCCCGCCTTAAATGGAGCGCGATTTCCGCCAAAGATTTGGAAATTGGTCCGTGCGCAAAGCATTGTGGGGATTTTAAGACCGCGGAGTCTACACATGTGCGGCTTCGAAATGTCCCGCTAAGTAGCCTACACCGGCCTCGGTAGAATTGCAAGTATGCTGGACAAGAGATGGGGTCGTTACTAAAACAACTTGTTACATTACTCGTTACTTTACTCGTAACTTTACTCGCAGGGCCGGCCCGCCCCTCCCTACAGGCAGATCACGCAGACTGCGGCGCACCTACAGTGTAAGCGCGCCACAGTTATTAAGGAAGAGATAACACAAGTCTTTCTTTTCATATGCTCTTTAATAAAATAGGCTACCAGCCTAGCACAACAAGCTAACAGTCTGTGAAACTTAAAGACACTAATTAATTAAACCAGTTCAAGACGCATTATTCTTATTCTTATCATTCTTTATGAGCGCAGTGACGGTAAGGTAAGGTAAGAGATTCCACCAATACTTAACTCGATAGCATGTCTGCATGTAGGGGAGTAAACTTATATAAAATGTACACCACCCCAAATTGATCATGTTGTTGATAGTGCTACAGATGCGCTGCGAATAAAATTAGACTCTGTTGCTCCTTTGAAAAAGAAGAAAATAAAACAACATAGATTAGCTCCATGGCATAATGCCGAAACCCGCAAAAGTCGAGACAACTTGAAAGGATATGGCGTTCCACTAAACTTGAAGAATCTCGTTTAATTTGGCATATTACTCTCAATGAATATAAGAAAGCACTGCGTAAAGCGAGAGCAGCCTACTACTCTTCATTAATAGATGAGAATAAGAATAATGCAAGATTTCTTTTCAGCACTGTAGCCAGGCTGACAGAGAGCCACAGCTCGATTGAGCCTTCTATTCCCTTAGCACTCAGTAGTAATGATTTTATGTGCTTTTTTAACGATAAATATAGTAGGCCTATATTCAATATTATGAATATGTCTTTATTATCAGGCTATGTTCCACAATCATTCAAAGTAGCAGTGATAAAACCGCTTCTTAAAAAGCACAACCTCGATCCAGAGGTTTTAGCCAACGATAGACCTATTTCTAATCTTCCGTTCCTCTCAAAGATTATTGAGAAATCGGTCGCAAAACAGTTGTGTGATTACTTAAAAAACAATGATTTATCTGAAGATTTTCAGTCTGGCTTTAGAACACATCATAGCACAGAGACAGCTCTGGTTAAAGTCACAAATGACCTTCTAATAGCATCAGACAAGGGACTTGTCTCTATTCTTGTTTTGCTCGATCTCAGTGCTGCGTTTGATACTATCGACCATGATATCCTATTGCAAAGACTAGAGCACTTAGTTGGCATACAGGGAACTGCTTTAGGCTGGTTTAGGTCCTATCTATCTGAACGCTCTCAGTTTGTACGTGTTAACGATGAATCTTCCACGCAAACCAAAGTTAGCCATGGAGTGCCACAGGGCTCAGTGCTCGGACCTATTTTGTTCACATTATATCTGCTTCCGTTAGGCAATATTATAAGGAATCATTCTGTAAACTTTTCATTGTTATGCGGATGATACTCAACTATATTTATCAATCAAGCCTGATGAAATTAATCATTTAAATAAAATTCAAGACTGCCTCAAGGACTTAAAAAACGTGGTTGACCTTAAACTTGTTGATGTTAAACACGACCAAAACTGAAGTTATTGTACTTGGCCCGAAGAATCTACGAAACAAATTATCTAAAGATATACTAACTATGGATGGCATTAATTTGGCCTCCAGTGAGACTGTTAGGAATCTTGGTGTTATATTTGATCAGGATTTATCCTTTAACGCCCACATAAAATCAATTTCAAGGACCGCCTACTTCCATCTACGTAACATTGCAAAAATCAGGCATATCTTGCCTCAAAACGATGCAGAGAAACTAGTCCATACATTTGTTACTTCTAGACTGGATTATTGTAACTCTTTATTATCAGGGTGTACCAAGAAGTCAGTCAAGTCGCTTCAGCTGATTCAAAATGCTGCAGCTCGTGTACTAACCAGAGTTAGGAAAAGGGACCACATTACTCCTGTTCTGTTCTGCTCCCTATAGAACACAGGATAGAATTTAAAATTATTCTTCTCGCCTACAAAGCCCTTAATGGGCAGGCGCCATCTTACCTTAAAGAACTCATTATACCCTACTGTCCTACTAGGGCATTGCGTTCCAAGAATGCAGGGTTGTTGGTTGTTCCTAGAGTCTCTAAAAGTAAAATGGGAGCCAGAGCCTTTTCTTATCAAGCTCCACATTTGTGGAATCAGCTTCCAGTTTGTGTTCGGGCGGCAGACACCCTATCCGTTTTTAAGAGTGCGCTTAAGACCTTCCTTTTTGATAAAGCTTATAGTTAGGGCTGATTAGATTCAGCCCCTAGTTTTGCTGATATAGGCTTAGTTTGTCGGGGGACATCTTACTTCTTCCTTCTCTCTGTCTATACCTGTGTACTCTCATGTTCCCATTAACCCAGCTTCCCCACATGTCTTTCTTTTGGTGTCTATATACGCCGGGATCCGGAGTCATGGATGATCCTGCGGTCCTGTGTCCTGGATCGCGAGCCCTGGATCTTGAGTCGTGGCTGTGGTCCTGGATCATCGGTCCTGGATGGATATCCTCGTGGATTCATCTTCCTATTATACACACATGCATTTCCAAACATTTGGACTACCTATGTTGCAAATGTATTATCTCCGTCCTGGGAGAGGGATCCCTCCTCTGTTGCTCTCCCTGAGGTTTCTCCCATTTTTCCCTTTAAACTGTGGGTTTTCTCCGGAAATTTTTCCTTGTACGATGTGAGGGTCTAAGGACAGAGGGTATAAGGCAGGGGTGGGGAACCTCCGGCCCCCGGGCTGTATACGGCCCGCGAGACCATTTGGTGTGGCCCTCGAGGTAATTTATAAACACACGCAAAAAAGAAAAAAAAAACAAGAAATCTAGAACGAAAAATAATTAGTGAGTGCCTGTTTTTCCTGGCCAAGGTCAGGGTCCTTGAACACAACACAAGCCTAACATGTCATCACGTGGTATATGTCTCGTCTGACAGCAGGGGTGCAGTTCTGACGGAGAGCACCAGAATGCCACTCCGCTCAGGCACTTCCAAAAATTGCAGTACCCATAAGGAGCCGTGCACATGCCGCAGTTTCTGCGTGGCTGTGTCTTTAGTTGAAAGCCCAGTGGCGATCTGCTCATCTGTCATACTGATCAGACAGTCAATAGCTTTGTTGTTATTAGCATCTGGTTAGCTAGCTATGCTAACGAATATAAGAAGCTTTTTCTCCAACCAGTGAGGTAAAGGCACATCTTTATATGATCATTATAGTTATACTAAAATAAGATAATAAAGTAAACGGGTATAACATACTAATATGACAGTAAAAAAAAGTTATTAATGAACAAGAATACAGTTTTGAAAGGAGAGTGATTTGTAAAATATCCATAAAGAAAAAGAAAATCTGCTTCCAGTTCTGTTTCATCTGGATGTTGAGAGATGTTTCCATAGATCTCCTCATGTTGCTCTCAAAGTGCACCAGATTGATGCTTTTAACTTCAACATTTAAAAACAAATCTTCCCGGGGGAGCATGCCCCCCGGACCCCCCTAGAGGAGGTTAGGCCCCCCCCACTTAAATCATGTTCACAGGAGTCTAAATACATTTGCACACATCTTGTGTCCATATCTTTCTGTTTGGTGGTCATGCCACAACCGTGCACCTGCATGCATACACGAGTCATGGCAAGATATCTGGATTAAGAGGTTGCTTTTTCTTTGCACAGCATGAAAGAAAGGTGAAATGAGTGGGCTGTGATTTTAGTATTTTTAAGCATTGGTCAATAATTTGTACGGCCCTCGGAGGATGTTGAAAACATTTAAATGGCCCTTGAGAGGAAAAAGGTTCCCCTCCCCTGGTCTAAGGACAGAGGGTCTGAGGACAGAGGGTGTCGTATTGTCATACTGATATTCTGTACACACTGTGAAGACCACTGAGACACTTGTATTATTGGGCTATATAAATAAACATTGATTGATTGACAACAAAAGGTGTCGATGTGTGACAGAGATGAATGCGGAGGAGGGACATACTAAGGGCCACCTTAATGCACGGGCTGACCTGGGCTGAAGCCCAGGGGCTTACGGAGATCGGGGGCCTATCATGAGCCAATCAAAAAAGTTTAAAAAAAAATTAGATTTAATTTTTTTTTTTTTCGGATGTTTTAAAAAAAAAGTTAAATAAACAAAGTCTTGGCTTTCAGAATATGAAACTTTTATTTCCAAAATCACATGATAAATACATTTTTGAAGCTTGTAAAGGGAAGAAGACAGCTCTCCCTCGCCACTCTGTTGTTCTGCAGTTCCACACGCCACCCCCCCCCTCCCTCCGGCTGACATTATGAATGTAAGGCGTATAGTAATCATAGATAACACGGCAGGGTCCGTTACAGTTTGTTTTCATCTGGTTTCAAATAAAAAAAGTCTTGGCTTTCAGAATATTAAACTTGTTTTGGAAATTCAGATGATAAATACAACTTTGAAGCTTCGGCATAATTACAAGCGGAGCACGGAGTAACTTAACGTCACTGCAGGCACAACAACAGCCGGTGTTTCTCGTGAGGGTTTCCCTGGGAAACAAACACAATACACACAAATGCAAAAATACACAAACACACACGTATATACACACACACTCGCGAGCTTCCACCAGACCAGTAATCCAAACGAAAATATCTTCCCTCCGTAGTATTTTGATCATTTGCTCCTCTAATAAATCATATCGATGGATTCCAGAGATGACTCCGAAACAGTCAGCGGGCACCACTTAACAGCCAATCAGAATGAGAATATGTTTCACATGTAACTTATTCAAATTGCGAGTGATTGAGTGACAGATGAAGGTTGTTAAAGTTTGAGAGTGGCGCTCGGAAAAGGAAACCTAACACTGATGTCAATTGAGCATGACATTATTTGTGAGCTGGATTTTAAGAACATCATAAAGGCTTCTTCGGAAGAGGTAAGGCAATGCTGCACTATTCGTTGATTCCCAGCAGCCTGCAGGTTTACATGTGCATCGTTTTACATAACTGGGTTTGTGTTAATCCACCGGAGACAATGATCATTCTCATCTACTGATACCTGGCATTGAGGCCACATGTTGCTGTTCATGGTGCTGAATTAGTGGTGTGTGTGTGTGTGTGTGTGTGTGTGTGTGTGTGTGTGTGTGTGTGTGTGTGTGTGTGTGTGTGTGTGTGTGTGTGTGTGTGTGTGATCACAGAGCCTGCCGAGGCTATAAATGACTTTGATTTGTTGTTTATATATATAATATAGGCCTGATGGCAGGTTAAGGCAGGCTTGGCACCCATCAGAGCACACTGGGCTCACAGGGGAGGGGGGGGGGGGGGGCGAGCTCCAACAAGCCGTTTAGGAGAGAGAGTGAATACCTGGTGGACACACATACTTTACAGAGATGCTGTGAGAGAAACCAATGTGAGTTTGGAAAATTGCACGGTATAAATCTATTCTAGTCGACCTCGACAATGGGATTATGATCAGTAGAAATGGCCATGTCATGGGACCTTTAAGTTGGCGTGACGTTGAAGTCGTGCTGCTGGACTCGGCTGTAGTTCCTTTATAGCATCACGTCAGCATTTAGCTTCTGGAGATTAGATTTATGATTCAACATTATAAAAGTAGACATGTGGAGATTATCCGGCTGAACAAAACGTGCATTTATCAAACAGGTTTCCACAGACCTTATTTCGAGCTATTTTCCAAAATCCTATGGAGAAATCCCAATGCTTTTTTATCAGCAGCTTACTTCAGGGTAAATACGTCATCCCTGCACCGCTCTATTGAACAGCATCAGTGAGATGAGGGACAGGGATATACCCGTGCATGCATTGGCTAAAAGTTAAGAAAATCCCTTTTTCAAATTGCCACCCCAGGCCAGCATCCAGTGATTCTTATTTACGCTCACACACAAATATCTCACAAGGTCTGCTGTTGAAAGACAGATATCTGAGCATTAACTCTCCATTTTAGGTTCAGTGGAACTAAACTCAAACTAAAATCTCAACTCATGGAGAATGCTTCAGAGTGGTACCGTGTGTATTGCCCAACTGCGTGATTAAGTCCTGAACTAATTGTACCTCGGGGGAAATTGTTGAGCAGAGCAGTATGCAATTGTCTCAGATTTGCAGAGCCTCAATTTTCCTTTCCTCTATGTGGTGACAGCCTCAAGCTATAAGGCTCTCAGGTTTTGAAACAGGAATGCTAACAAGTCTTGTCAGGTTTAAGAGCAAATATGTGTTTTCACCAGAGCTTTATTAAGAAAAACGCCACTCATTATTTGGAATGAAGACACAGTTAATAAAACAGGACAACATTTTAGTCAGCAAACTGGCAGCCTTTTATTGACTTCACATGTCGATGGAAAGAATGTGTTGTGGTGGTGGTCCTCAGGTGTGGCCCAATGTGTTGTGATGGTGGTCCTCAGGAGTGGCCCAAAGTGTTGCTTTTGTGCGAGACAGATCAGGAGTTAGATTTGGACACCAACTTGCCGTCCAAATACTCCTCTGTGACGACGACCATCTTGGTTACGGTGCTGCTGCTGCTGCTGCTAGACCCTGAGCTGATGGTGCTGCTGCAAGGGGAACAATCACAACGCTTGCTTTAAATATGAGAACAATTCTTCAATTTACAGACGTCGTTATTTGTGTAAAACGAAAGGTTATAATAAGTGTTCTTTGTGGACTACTTACGAGACCTCTCCGTCCAACAGCCTTCTGTATTCTGCGATCTCCATCTCCAGCCGTGTCTTGATGTCGAGCAACATTTGGTACTCTTGGCCCTGGCGCTCCGTGTCAGCACGCATCTGCATCAGCTGTTGCTCCAGCGCCGTCACTTGGCCCTGGAGGCTTTGTAGCTGCATGGAAAACCGTCCCTCTGTCTCACCTAGAGTGCATTCAAGTGACCCTTTCTGAAGGTGGAAGTTAAAGACAGGAGGAGAGGAGAAAGAGTGAATTAGTAGTCAAATATTTTGGGTCATGCTTTTCTTTACATTTGCCGTAGATCCTTTACCATGCTGAGCTGGGACTGGAGCTCGATCTCCAGGCTCTGCGTTGTTCGACGGAGCTCAGTAATTTCTGTCCTCGATGTTTGGATAACTTCTGTGCTGACGGCCACCTCCCTGTTCAGCTCCTCCGACTATAACAGACACGGGAGTACACAAGTTACATTAATAATACACAAAGCACATAAATAACTTGAACAGAGAACACGATTGTATTCCAGTGAGATATTCGGTCACAGACTCAAGATGCCCCATGGCTGAGTCTGGGATGCGTCCAGGGTTTTTCTCCTTCTTAGTTCGGTAATAACCGGTCTCACGATGGTGTAGCTACTTATCGCTCTCTGATTTAATATCATGTTGCGTCTTGTTTTCCAGATCTTCATACACGTGAAGCAAAGTACAAGCCGAAAAAGTTCCCTGTGTTTTATGTCCATCTTTTCATCCAGAATACAATACATGATTGACTTATATTTGACATTGAACTCTAAACCGATGTCTCGTAGGAGCGACCACACCTCCTGGGCTCATAGCAGTCCATGAGGAGGTGCTGTAGAGTCTCGTCCTCCTCACAGTTAACCATCGGACATGTTTTAGTCTCACATAGCAGCTCCACGAGACCACAGCTCTGACCGCTAGTCTGTCGACCGAGATCAGCCACCTCACGTCTCTCATGCTGTAGTCCGATCCAATCTATCTCTCCGAAAGCTGCTTACATTTGATTAATTTCAAGACTTCACTACCTTTCTCAGATGTTAGGTTTTTGTACGTTATAAAACCACCATATTTGAAATCATTCACCATTTTAAAAATCACTCTATTCGGTAGTCCGATCTAATCTATCTCTAAGTGTGCAGGTTCAGTTGTGAAGTCACCATAAACTCATTTTGAGTCAGGTCCATCCCATGTTTCCATCCTCAACCCTATTTATTGCAGCTGTAATATTTTTTACAACGGTAATGTTGAGTTGAATGCCCAGGTCTGGCTCCCAGGCCTCCATATTCCTTACCTTTGAATGATACATGACGTTTAGTGACCTCCCTTGTTGTACCCATCCATTACAAACTCCTGGTCCTCACTTACAAAGCCCTGCACCATCTGCCCCCCCCCCCCCCTACCTCACTGACCTCCTCACCCTCTACCAACCACCCCGGTCCCTCAGATCCTCCTCAGCCGGTTTGCTTTCCATCCCCAAGGCCAAACTCCGGAGCTTCGGGGACAGAGTCTTCTCTGTGGCAGCCCCGAAGCTCTGGAACTCCCTCCCCCAAGACCTCCGTGAGTCTGAGTCCCTCACCCTGTTCCAGTCCCGCCTCAAAACCCACCTCTTCAACTCTCTATCCATAAGCCCCCCCGCTCTCAATCAACTTCCTCCTGACTGCTTTTCTGTTGTGTTTTGTTTCTTTTTGGTTTTGTCTTTGTTTCTGTTTTGTTTGTCTACCCTCCCTCCCAAATGTAAAGCGTCTTTGGGTTCAGAAAAGCGCTATAGAAAATTAATATATTATTATTATTATTACCCCACACCAAATTGACACACTGTTTGTTTAATTGCATAATTATTTGGGCTAGTGGGGGAAGATGTTTGCTAGAAAAAGGACCTTGCTAAGTATGAATGATGTTATTATGTTTATTCTTGATTTATAATTTGTATTTTTATTCTCCCATTGTTTTACTTGTTCTTTGACTTCACTTGATCTCCCCATGGAGGTCAGCACAGTTGTTGTTATGAATAGTTCATGCTTTTCCACTTGTGTAAGTCGCATTTGGCAGTCTCACCTTCGCATGGAACCAGGCTTCAAGGTCTCTCGCATTCTTGGCGGCCACAGCCTCATACTGCTCACGGATCTCTGCCATAATGAGGGACAGGTCCGGTTGTTGCGGGGCGTCCACCTCCACGGTGATCTGTCCAGTCATCTGGTTTCTCATGAGTGCTAGTTCCTGTTGAATAAGAATAGTTTGGCAAAGTTGTTTGAGTACATTTCAATCTTCATTCTAGCAAATTGAATGAAAGCTCATCATTCGCTACGCACCTCCTCGTGGTTCTTCTTGAGGAAGATCAGCTCCTCCCTGAGGCCTTCGATCTGCATCTCCAGGTCGGATCTGGCCAGTGTCAGCTCATCCAACACTCTCTTCAGACCGGCGATGTCAGCCTCCACTGATTGACGCATGGCTAGCTCATTCTCCCACCTGTGAGGCAGCAACAAATCAGACATCTGCACCTCGGAAGCAACATCTTCCCCATGCACGCATTGCTTCAGTTAAATTACCAAGATTGTCCATCTAACTATGTTCGAGAAAAATGCTGTCTCTGAACTTAATACTTACTTCATTCTGAAGTCGTCTGAGGCCAGTTTTGCATTGTCAATAGACAGATAGATGCTTCCATTGATTCTGGTAGCTTCATGGATCTGTTTTTAGAAGACAGATTTCATTAGACACAAATATTTCTCTACAAAATCATGAATGTGCTTTGAAACAAGTTCCAATGTACATTTCCAACATATTCATCTGGAGATAATTTACATTGTGACTGACTAAAGAACCAGAAGTCGTGTGACATACCCGTCCCTGCAGATCGGCGATGGTGACCTCAAAAGCTGAGTAGTCTCTGGCATTGGGGGAGGACTTATTCTCCAAGAACTGGTGGATCTTGAGCTCCAGCGCAGCGTTGGCCTGCTCAAGTTTTCGCACCGTATCCAGGTAGGTGGCCAGACGGTCGTTCAGGTTCTGCATGGTGGCCTTCTCATTTGCCGAAGCGTCAAAGCCACCTCCACCTCCACCTCCCAAGCCAAAGCCACCTCCACCTCCACCTCCCAAGCCAAAACCACATACACCTCCACCTCCCAAGCCAAAGCCACCTCCACCTCCACCTCCCAAGCCAAAGCCACCTCCACCTCCACCTCCACCTCCTATGCCAAAACCACCTCCATAACTGCTGCAGGACATTCTTGATCCGATGCCAGCTGAGCCACTCACACTGGAAGAATATCTCCTTTGCACCCCACCCATGCCTCCACCTATGCTGCTTCTGCTGGAGCTGCTCTTCTGGGAGAAATGAGAACTCATGGTGACGATTGCTCAGGAGATCTGCGTGCCTCAGAGAGAATGACTTGGACTGAGATGCAATGTTCTGCCTCTGTCCCCTTTTTATCCTGCATGCTGCCTCTGGTCAGGGCGGGGTTGTGCAGGAATGAAGGGAGGAGCATTACCTCAAATGGCTGTGTGTGTGTGTGTGTGTGTGTGTGTGTGTGTGTGTGTGTGTGTGTGTGTGTGTGTGTGTGTGTGTGTGTGATCACAGAGCCTGCCGAGGCTATAAATGACTTTGATTTGTTGTTTATATATATAATATAGGCCTGATGGCAGGTTAAGGCAGGCTTGGCACCCATCAGAGCACACTGGGCTCACAGGGGAGGGGGGGGGGGGGGGCGAGCTCCAACAAGCCGTTTAGGAGAGAGAGTGAATACCTGGTGGACACACATACTTTACAGAGATGCTGTGAGAGAAACCAATGTGAGTTTGGAAAATTGCACGGTATAAATCTATTCTAGTCGACCTCGACAATGGGATTATGATCAGTAGAAATGGCCATGTCATGGGACCTTTAAGTTGGCGTGACGTTGAAGTCGTGCTGCTGGACTCGGCTGTAGTTCCTTTATAGCATCACGTCAGCATTTAGCTTCTGGAGATTAGATTTATGATTCAACATTATAAAAGTAGACATGTGGAGATTATCCGGCTGAACAAAACGTGCATTTATCAAACAGGTTTCCACAGACCTTATTTCGAGCTATTTTCCAAAATCCTATGGAGAAATCCCAATGCTTTTTTATCAGCAGCTTACTTCAGGGTAAATACGTCATCCCTGCACCGCTCTATTGAACAGCATCAGTGAGATGAGGGACAGGGATATACCCGTGCATGCATTGGCTAAAAGTTAAGAAAATCCCTTTTTCAAATTGCCACCCCAGGCCAGCATCCAGTGATTCTTATTTACGCTCACACACAAATATCTCACAAGGTCTGCTGTTGAAAGACAGATATCTGAGCATTAACTCTCCATTTTAGGTTCAGTGGAACTAAACTCAAACTAAAATCTCAACTCATGGAGAATGCTTCAGAGTGGTACCGTGTGTATTGCCCAACTGCGTGATTAAGTCCTGAACTAATTGTACCTCGGGGGAAATTGTTGAGCAGAGCAGTATGCAATTGTCTCAGATTTGCAGAGCCTCAATTTTCCTTTCCTCTATGTGGTGACAGCCTCAAGCTATAAGGCTCTCAGGTTTTGAAACAGGAATGCTAACAAGTCTTGTCAGGTTTAAGAGCAAATATGTGTTTTCACCAGAGCTTTATTAAGAAAAACGCCACTCATTATTTGGAATGAAGACACAGTTAATAAAACAGGACAACATTTTAGTCAGCAAACTGGCAGCCTTTTATTGACTTCACATGTCGATGGAAAGAATGTGTTGTGGTGGTGGTCCTCAGGTGTGGCCCAATGTGTTGTGATGGTGGTCCTCAGGAGTGGCCCAAAGTGTTGCTTTTGTGCGAGACAGATCAGGAGTTAGATTTGGACACCAACTTGCCGTCCAAATACTCCTCTGTGACGACGACCATCTTGGTTACGGTGCTGCTGCTGCTGCTGCTAGACCCTGAGCTGATGGTGCTGCTGCAAGGGGAACAATCACAACGCTTGCTTTAAATATGAGAACAATTCTTCAATTTACAGACGTCGTTATTTGTGTAAAACGAAAGGTTATAATAAGTGTTCTTTGTGGACTACTTACGAGACCTCTCCGTCCAACAGCCTTCTGTATTCTGCGATCTCCATCTCCAGCCGTGTCTTGATGTCGAGCAACATTTGGTACTCTTGGCCCTGGCGCTCCGTGTCAGCACGCATCTGCATCAGCTGTTGCTCCAGCGCCGTCACTTGGCCCTGGAGGCTTTGTAGCTGCATGGAAAACCGTCCCTCTGTCTCACCTAGAGTGCATTCAAGTGACCCTTTCTGAAGGTGGAAGTTAAAGACAGGAGGAGAGGAGAAAGAGTGAATTAGTAGTCAAATATTTTGGGTCATGCTTTTCTTTACATTTGCCGTAGATCCTTTACCATGCTGAGCTGGGACTGGAGCTCGATCTCCAGGCTCTGCGTTGTTCGACGGAGCTCAGTAATTTCTGTCCTCGATGTTTGGATAACTTCTGTGCTGACGGCCACCTCCCTGTTCAGCTCCTCCGACTATAACAGACACGGGAGTACACAAGTTACATTAATAATACACAAAGCACATAAATAACTTGAACAGAGAACACGATTGTATTCCAGTGAGATATTCGGTCACAGACTCAAGATGCCCCATGGCTGAGTCTGGGATGCGTCCAGGGTTTTTCTCCTTCTTAGTTCGGTAATAACCGGTCTCACGATGGTGTAGCTACTTATCGCTCTCTGATTTAATATCATGTTGCGTCTTGTTTTCCAGATCTTCATACACGTGAAGCAAAGTACAAGCCGAAAAAGTTCCCTGTGTTTTATGTCCATCTTTTCATCCAGAATACAATACATGATTGACTTATATTTGACATTGAACTCTAAACCGATGTCTCGTAGGAGCGACCACACCTCCTGGGCTCATAGCAGTCCATGAGGAGGTGCTGTAGAGTCTCGTCCTCCTCACAGTTAACCATCGGACATGTTTTAGTCTCACATAGCAGCTCCACGAGACCACAGCTCTGACCGCTAGTCTGTCGACCGAGATCAGCCACCTCACGTCTCTCATGCTGTAGTCCGATCCAATCTATCTCTCCGAAAGCTGCTTACATTTGATTAATTTCAAGACTTCACTACCTTTCTCAGATGTTAGGTTTTTGTACGTTATAAAACCACCATATTTGAAATCATTCACCATTTTAAAAATCACTCTATTCGGTAGTCCGATCTAATCTATCTCTAAGTGTGCAGGTTCAGTTGTGAAGTCACCATAAACTCATTTTGAGTCAGGTCCATCCCATGTTTCCATCCTCAACCCTATTTATTGCAGCTGTAATATTTTTTACAACGGTAATGTTGAGTTGAATGCCCAGGTCTGGCTCCCAGGCCTCCATATTCCTTACCTTTGAATGATACATGACGTTTAGTGACCTCCCTTGTTGTACCCATCCATTACAAACTCCTGGTCCTCACTTACAAAGCCCTGCACCATCTGCCCCCCCCCCCCCCCCCCCCCCCTACCTCACTGACCTCCTCACCCTCTACCAACCACCCCGGTCCCTCAGATCCTCCTCAGCCGGTTTGCTTTCCATCCCCAAGGCCAAACTCCGGAGCTTCGGGGACAGAGTCTTCTCTGTGGCAGCCCCGAAGCTCTGGAACTCCCTCCCCCAAGACCTCCGTGAGTCTGAGTCCCTCACCCTGTTCCAGTCCCGCCTCAAAACCCACCTCTTCAACTCTCTATCCATAAGCCCCCCCGCTCTCAATCAACTTCCTCCTGACTGCTTTTCTGTTGTGTTTTGTTTCTTTTTGGTTTTGTCTTTGTTTCTGTTTTGTTTGTCTACCCTCCCTCCCAAATGTAAAGCGTCTTTGGGTTCAGAAAAGCGCTATAGAAAATTAATATATTATTATTATTATTACCCCACACCAAATTGACACACTGTTTGTTTAATTGCATAATTATTTGGGCTAGTGGGGGAAGATGTTTGCTAGAAAAAGGACCTTGCTAAGTATGAATGATGTTATTATGTTTATTCTTGATTTATAATTTGTATTTTTATTCTCCCATTGTTTTACTTGTTCTTTGACTTCACTTGATCTCCCCATGGAGGTCAGCACAGTTGTTGTTACGAATAGTTCATGCTTTTCCACTTGTGTAAGTCGCATTTGGCAGTCTCACCTTCGCATGGAACCAGGCTTCAAGGTCTCTCGCATTCTTGGCGGCCACAGCCTCATACTGCTCACGGATCTCTGCCATAATGAGGGACA
This sequence comes from Pseudochaenichthys georgianus, assembly GCF_902827115.2. Taxonomy (NCBI): domain Eukaryota; kingdom Metazoa; phylum Chordata; class Actinopteri; order Perciformes; family Channichthyidae; genus Pseudochaenichthys; species Pseudochaenichthys georgianus. Next base: position 48,434,381 of record NC_047511.1, on the reverse strand, counting down.
GGTCCGGTTGTTGCGGGGCGTCCACCTCCACGGTGATCTGTCCAGTCATCTGGTTTCTCATGAGTGCTAGTTCCTGTTGAATAAGAATAGTTTGGCAAAGTTGTTTGAGTACATTTCAATCTTCATTCTAGCAAATTGAATGAAAGCTCATCATTCGCTACGCACCTCCTCGTGGTTCTTCTTGAGGAAGATCAGCTCCTCCCTGAGGCCTTCGATCTGCATCTCCAGGTCGGATCTGGCCAGTGTCAGCTCATCCAACACTCTCTTCAGACCGGCGATGTCAGCCTCCACTGATTGACGCATGGCTAGCTCATTCTCCCACCTGTGAGGCAGCAACAAATCAGACATCTGCACCTCGGAAGCAACATCTTCCCCATGCACGCATTGCTTCAGTTAAATTACCAAGATTGTCCATCTAACTATGTTCGAGAAAAATGCTGTCTCTGAACTTAATACTTACTTCATTCTGAAGTCGTCTGAGGCCAGTTTTGCATTGTCAATAGACAGATAGATGCTTCCATTGATTCTGGTAGCTTCATGGATCTGTTTTTAGAAGACAGATTTCATTAGACACAAATATTTCTCTACAAAATCATGAATGTGCTTTGAAACAAGTTCCAATGTACATTTCCAACATATTCATCTGGAGATAATTTACATTGTGACTGACTAAAGAACCAGAAGTCGTGTGACATACCCGTCCCTGCAGATCGGCGATGGTGACCTCAAAAGCTGAGTAGTCTCTGGCATTGGGGGAGGACTTATTCTCCAAGAACTGGTGGATCTTGAGCTCCAGCGCAGCGTTGGCCTGCTCAAGTTTTCGCACCGTATCCAGGTAGGTGGCCAGACGGTCGTTCAGGTTCTGCATGGTGGCCTTCTCATTTGCCGAAGCGTCAAAGCCACCTCCACCTCCACCTCCCAAGCCAAAGCCACCTCCACCTCCACCTCCCAAGCCAAAACCACATACACCTCCACCTCCCAAGCCAAAGCCACCTCCACCTCCACCTCCCAAGCCAAAGCCACCTCCACCTCCACCTCCACCTCCTATGCCAAAACCACCTCCATAACTGCTGCAGGACATTCTTGATCCGATGCCAGCTGAGCCACTCACACTGGAAGAATATCTCCTTTGCACCCCACCCATGCCTCCACCTATGCTGCTTCTGCTGGAGCTGCTCTTCTGGGAGAAATGAGAACTCATGGTGACGATTGCTCAGGAGATCTGCGTGCCTCAGAGAGAATGACTTGGACTGAGATGCAATGTTCTGCCTCTGTCCCCTTTTTATCCTGCATGCTGCCTCTGGTCAGGGCGGGGTTGTGCAGGAATGAAGGGAGGAGCATTACCTCAAATGGCTGCTCTGCCCCACCTTTCACACACACCCTTGAGGTTCTTTGTGTCCAACAATAGTAAGGAGAAAGAGGGATTACACTTAATCTTTCCATTCACATCTATCTGCAGACCTTCAACATAATGGATTCCTTTCTCCTTTATTATTTGTGTTAATGTAAATGAAGACATGGCAGTGTTGTCATGTGGCTTTAGTGACATTTGATTGTTGAGCAAGACTGCTATGTTGTCTAAACCTGTTGTGTTACCAAGGAAACAAGCATTATACGGGCTGTAAAATGGTTCATTGCACTTGACTCTCAGCCAGCACACGTCTTCGCAAACAACCCTCTGTCTCTCATTGTTATCGTGTGGGAAGATTGTAAGTGTTGGTTCTTCCGTTAGTGATAGTTTCAGTTATTCTTCACATCTCAACATGTTATGCATTCTCTTTGAGATGCTCAGCAATAGCCTGCAGGGTTGCTAGTTAGAATTTGTTTTTATGGATGATGTCAGTCAATACCTGGCCATAGTTCAAACCTGGGGAAGAGAATGTGCCGGAGATCTCATCACAGATACGCCTACGTGTTTATGTCCATCACGCCCGAACAAGAACAAGCTCTCCTTTGTTTGCTTCTTTCCCGTTTAACCACAATCTTTTCTTCAATTCTTGACAGGCTTTAAAACCTTTCCTTGCAGATTTGAAACATTATAATAAGAATAATCGATGTACTATTTAGAACATTCTGCTTCTGGTTAAATCTTAAAAGATGTTTTTACTTCTAACTAGCACACGTCTGAGCACATCCATAGCAGATGTTTCCTTTCACTGCTGATATTCATGTTGAGGTTGCAAACTAAACGGCTATAAATCAAGATAGTTGAAACCCTTGTGATATACGAGTGAAGATATTGTTCTCTCTCTGGAGATAGCATTTTCACACTGAAATGTTTAGCTCTGCACAGTTTAGTCGCACTTCATTAAGTGTTCAATGCTTCATTTCCAGATCAGAATCTATATACGGGGTATTGCAATATAGTTTTTGATTCAAAAGAGATTTTTTTAGACAGTTAAACATATTAACAGGAAACAAAAAACCCAAGCAAAGTTCTGCAAAAGTAGAAAACATGTACAAGTATAGAAAATAACAATAACTTGAAAAAGATGCCGTAAAAAGACAAAAGAAGCTCAGCGCAAGTTCAACCAGGAGACCGTCTTTACTCATTAATTTACCCCAACTATCCATTCACCACCACCACCAGGGTCAAGCTAAGCCCCTCCCCTACAGACCGACCCCAACTATCCATTCACCACCACCACCAGGGTCAAGCTAAGCCCCTCCCCTACAGACCGACCCCAACTATCCATTCACCACCACCACCAGGGTCAAGCCAAGCCCCTCCCCTACAGACCGACCCCAACTATCCATTCACCACCACCACCAGGGTCAAGCTAAGCCCCTCCCCTTCAGACCGAACCCAACTATCCATTCACCACCACCAGGGTAAAGCTAAGCCCCTCCCCTTCAGACCGACCCCAACTATCCATTCACCACCACCAGGGTCAAGCTAAGCCACTCCCCTTGATACCGACCCCAACTATCCATTCACCACCACCAGGGTCAAGCTAAGCCCCTCCCCTTCAGACCGACCCCAACCATCCATTCACCACCACCAGGGTCAAGCTAAGCCCCTCCCCTTCAGACCGACCCCAACTATCCATTCACCACCACCAGGGTCAAGCTAAGCCCCTCCCCTTCAGAGCGACCCCAACTATCCATTCACCACCACCAGGGTCAAGCTAAGCCCCTCCCCTTCAGACCGACCCCAACTATCCATTCACCACCACCAGGGTCAAGCTAAGCCCCTCCCCTTCAGACCGAACCCAACTATCCATTCACCACCACCAGGGTCAAGCTAAGCCCCTCCCCTTCAGACCGACCCCAACTATCCATTCACCACCACCAGGGTCAAGCTAAGCCCCTCCCCTTCAGACCGACCCCAACTATCCATTCACCACCACCAGGGTCAAGCTAAGCCCCTCCCTTTCAGACCGACCGAACTATCCATTCACCACCACCAGGGTCAAGCTCCTCCCCTTCAGACCTACCCCAACCATCCATTCACCACCACCAGGGTCAAGCTAAGCCACTCCCCTTGATACCGACCCCAACTATCCATTCACCACCACCACCAGGGTCAAGCTAAGCCCCTCCCCTTCAGACCGAACCCAACTATCCATTCACCACCACCAGGGTCAAGCTAAGCCTCTCCCCCTCAGACCGACCCCAACTATCCATTCACCACCACCACCAGGGTCAAGCTAAGCCCCTCCCCTTCAGACCGAACCCAACTATCCATTCACCACCACCAGGGTCAAGCTAAGCCCCTCCCCTTCAGACCGACCCCAACTATCCATTCACCACCACCAGGGTCAAGCTAAGCCCCTCCCCTTCAGACCGACCCCAACTATCCATTCACCACCACCAGGGTCAAGCTAAGCCCCTCCCCTTCAGACCGACCCCAACTATCCATTCACCACCACCAGGGTCAAGCTAAGCCCCTCCCTTTCAGACCGACCGAACTATCCATTCACCACCACCAGGGTCAAGCTCCTCCCCTTCAGACATACCCCAACCATCCATTCACCACCACCAGGGTCAAGCTAAGCCACTCCCCTTGATACCGACCCCAACTATCCATTCACCACCACCACCAGGGTCAAGCTAAGCCCCTCCCCTTCAGACCGAACCCAACTATCCATTCACCACCACCAGGGTCAAGCTAAGCCCCTCCCCTTCAGACCGACCCCAACTATCCATTCACCACCACCAGGGTCAAGACCCCGGGGGGTTTCATCGGATCGGGTCTCCCCTCCCGAATGATACTCCTGCACAACGGGGCCTAATCGCCAAAACTCCTGTGCATTCCTGGCAATACATATGTATTCTTACATCGAAACCGTCTCTCCTGATTGAACACAAATGGGTCATTAGAACCGTAATACAATTATTTTTGTTATGAATTTGCAGTTTTCTGCAGGTACTCTACAGCACCATTATTTTTAGCTGAGTACATTTACTAGAATAATGGAGGTAGATGTTATTATGAATTGACATTTGTCAGTGTTGGATAAAGTACTCAGATCCTTTACTCAAGTAAAAGTACAAACAATCTTAAAATACTCCTTTACAAGTAAAGTCCTGATTTCAAAATCTTACTTTGATAAAGTAACAAAAGTATTAGCATCAAAAAGCACTTCAAGTAAAAGTACTCACTGTGCTGTGTGTCAACAAACTGTCAATAATGAAATAACGACATGTCAAGCACCTCCACCCTGTGAGAAACCAGCTTCACTGCGAGGACGGGAGGACAGGAGGACGTCTGTCTCCTGTCCATTCAAACACATATTCTAATAGCTCAAACATTGTGCAATACAATGCTGACCTATTGCACAATACGATCATATATAAATCACTTTAGTAATAAAACCAAATAGATGACAGTTTGATTATAGGTTGGCTGCTGTCAGGCATCCACGATCCATCAGGCCGTGCAGCTAACATGCAAAGGCATCTCACTGATGTCCCAGGTCTCTCACGCTGCTCTGCAGGTAAAGGAAAGGAATCAAGTCGTGGATAAGGCTTCTTGGGGGTCGGGAGGGCTGATCATTTATTCCGGGAAAGGACTCAGACCTACTATGACCTGACCGAGGTTATCGAGTTTCTGTAAGTTTACTGCTTGGCTCAGATCTCACCTCTACTAACCCCTGAAGAACCAGGTTCAATCAACTGCTGTTTCTATTCAGACGACCCGCTAAATCTGTTGAATCGATCCCGAAGGATGTTGATATCAGTAAAGAGGTGTGGCCCGACCTCAGTGTGAGTGTGGCAGCATGCAGTTTCATCTTTGAAGCAGGAGACGAGGGCGCGGAGGTCTTTTAAGTTGTCCCAGTCCAAAAGGTGGGATCAGTTTATTTGAAGAAAAATTGGTCCACACTTATACAGCGTTTTTACCTTCTCTCGTTACAACATTATACTCATACTAAACACATCATGCTGTGGTCATGTTCTAATATGAAACCTCAAGTCACAGTTTTACATTTATTACCCTAAATTGTAACTTCAACTGCCCAATTCAGTTGTGACGTTTAAAATCGTCTGACAGCAGTTAGAGGCATCGCCTCATAGATGACCGGTGATGATAAAAAGCACATTCAAACTGTCATTCAACAATTAAATCTCTCTCTCTCTCTCACTCTCTCTCTCTCTCTCTCTCTCTCTCTCTCTCTCTCTCTCTCTCTCTCTCTCACTCTCTCTCTCTCTCTGCTAGTGTTTTTATGCCCGAAACAGGACTGAAAAGCATAAAGACACCTCCTCCATAGGTGGAAACTGGGCGTGGCCTCTGATGTACAGGACTGGACACGACCAGACATATTATATGGCTAACACCTTTTTGGGGCCTCAGTATTTCTCCAAACAGTCAAGAGCCCCCCCCCCCTGTGCACTGCTGTGGGAATAAACTGTCTCCTCTTTCTTATCAGAGACACCTCATAAACCATAACAGGTCTTACACTCATCTTAAAACATGCTTTAAACAAACCCTCAAGACCCAAAAGCCACCGCTTGACAATACTTAAGTACTAACATGTGCATGTTGGCAGAACTGATCTCAATTAGTAGTGCACACCACAGGGGTAGCTGCCCCCCCCCCCCCCCCCCCCACTGTAGAGCCTTGTCCCCCCAGCTGCTGAGAGATGGCTGATGTGTGTACTTCATTATCACTGAGTACTGTGACTGTACTCACAGCAAGCAGAGTTCTAGGTATCATGAGTACTTCCTGCTGTTTTTACTATATGTTAGTTTGTGTGTCTGAACAACTGGTTTCTCTTGTGCTTTAAGAACACTTGTTAGGCCATGATCTAACAATAAATAGGTTATACAGTATGAAATACCACGTACAGTCGGCCCTCCCATGCCACCCTGACCTCTGGACCCCCCTCTTGTAACCCCATGTAACATGTTCTAGACCCCCCACTGGTGCTCACACACCTCATGCTTACTCTGCTACACACCCAATAGCCACAGTCACACCTTACAATACCGCAAAACATAGCATACACGGGTCAGTTTGAGTGAACTTGCTAAGTTTTGCTCATTTCATGTATGCCTATCAACAACATCTTTTTTGATCCTATAGACCAGGGGTGTCAAACTCAAGGCCCGGGGGCCAAATCCGGCCCGTGACTTCCTTTCATGTGGCCCACAAGAGCTTGCAAAGAATATAATAGGTTTAGTATACGGTTACATGCTACTTTACAGAAGCACGTTGCCCATAAACTACATGTCCCACAATGCATCTCAAATTTGACTTTTTTCTCAGAATTTGACTTTTTTCTCAAAATGTCACTTTATTTTTGTTTTCCAGAATGTGGCTTTTCTTTTTAAATCATTTTGTGGCATTCTCACTGAAGAGACTTGCAATTATTTGCCCCAGACTTCTGCTTTCAGACGTAGTTAATTATGAAGTGATTACCCTATCAGATAATAATCCAATGCAGAGGCAATGATGTAATATAATACATTATTTTATATATATTATTTATATATGTATTTTTATATATTCTTAAAGTTACAACCGGCCCTTTGAGTGCAACCATAAAGCTGATGTGGCCCGTGATGAAATTGAGTTTGACACCCCTGCTATAGACTGTCTGTTTGATATCAGTTGATTTGATTTCAGTTTTTGACTCTGGAAAAGTGTTCAGTTCAAGTTCCCCGATAGCGTTATATATGAACAATCTTTTTTCACTAAACACATATTAAGGCTATTTTATTGGACCTTATTTTTGAAAACAATTTAATAACTAAGTAAAATACTTCACTCTAATTCTAGCTTGAATTGGCTTTGAAGAATAGACCTAAGTCTTGCAACATTAGCAAACATGATGCAAACTTTAGCTTGGCATGACATTTGGCTCAAACATGAATCAGTATCACTTCATCACTTTTATAGCGACCTAAGGTATACTATTTTATTTTACTTTGGTTTAAAGGGGCGTATGGATTTTAGCCTCTGCAGACCATTTACATACACGACAGCCTAACAGCCAGATATAACAAGCGACAGGACAGGGAACCCCCCCCCAAAAGCATAACAGGGCCCCTTTAAGATGAAATGCATTGGGACTATTGACATTGCCATCGGCCTCAGTTGCACATTGTGTTGTGCTAGCATGCTAACTCATTAAGCTGCTTTACAGAATCAACACGTTGCTACATGGTGTATGTTATCTAACGTTAGCATGTATTCGTTTTAGCAGCATCCTGTCATAAACTGGACCTTTACCAAGAGACAACCTCCCGTTTGAAAACATGAAGGCAATGCGATAGGGCCATTCTCTCTATCTGCCAACAGTTTGTAACTTGCTGGTCTGTTTGTCTAGAAGTCGGTCACCAAGTCTGATTGTATGCGGGTCTATGACTAAATCAGCCCAATTCTAACTTGATTTAATACCTCAGTAAATATTTCTATGTTCTCAATTGAAAGATGCAAGCCTTCCTCAACACAGCATTATGACCAGTTAGTAAATGATGATCCATGAGACGATAAAGCATCGTATGCTCGAGGCCAGGGTGGGGCTATCCTGTGATTGACATGTTGCAAGAACGGTAATCCCTTCTTGTCATGAAGAGTAATAGACACATTTGTTTAACTACATTCTTCTGTGTCAGTTGTCCTTCCCCCGTCTAACGGTACACCTGGTTTCAGAAGAGCAAGACGACAAAGGCCAAAACTCCCAACTCAACGTTTCAAAACTCCATTCTACGACCCAACCATCACTCTTACCACCGCTTATACCTTATACAGTCTATGGGTGTGTCAAACAGAGCACATGGTGTAGTCCTAAACGATAGCTGGGGATTCTGGGTCGTGTAGTGTTCTGCCATCCTTTACTCCGAAAAAAGATTTGTTTCTCCGAAGCGAAGGGAAAAAATACAAAAGCATTGCACACAATTTAAACCAATCAATGTTGTGTAATTAACAAGGATAATCTGGTGTTCTTTAGTCGATGAGTAGTGCAGATATCACTGAGACATCAATCGACAGTAAGAGGAATACTTACTTCCGGGTGTACAATCCTCCGTTATCCAATGGGAATGGACGCTCACATTGCCTTTAAGGGCAGCCGACACAAACGAATGCCGTGCTTCCATGAGCGTCAAATCCTGACGCAGATGGGAATACATTGCAATCAGTTGAAAGCTATTTGCGTCCCTTTATGACGCTGAAGGAGCCTAGGAGCGTCACACTGCACGCCACGGGACACTGACCAAACGTCTCTCCTGGACGCTTAGGGAGTGAGAGTGTGTTGTGTTGGGAGGTGTGTGGCACAGTGGAGCGTAACACGTAACAGCACCGCGCGTTCATGACAGCATAGTACTGGATTTATATTAACGAGGCGGCAGTTAGCAGCTAGCGGCTAGCTAGTAAATTATGCTAAATTAGACATCAATCGTTATGTACTTTTATATTACGCTGACATCAGGATCTAGTGATATCCAAGCAACAGAGCTTCATTTAGCATGATACTTGTGTGGGTTGTACATGAAACCACTTGGTAATATATACAAATGTATATGTTGAAGCCTGTTATGATCAATTGTGAGTTAAAACTTTATCTAAAAAGTAAAGCTGATGATGGATTACTGTGGAGTTAAAATAACAATAGCCTATTTATTTTTGAAATGTGATGGAGTAAAAGGATAGTAACTGTGATTATTCATGTTAAGTAGCCCACAAGTAACTAAAACAATTGCAAGTGCAATAAGAAGCTACAGGAACGTTAATCTACATCGGTAATATTAACTTTATTTAATACAACATTTACGGTACAAGATTTACATCATACAGCCCATGTAGTATAATATTTTACAAATGATGAATTACAGCAAACATGTGCAATATATCCATTATTACAGCTCCGTGGGATGGCAGTAAGGCGATATGGGTCCGTTGTTATTGTGCATCCATGGGTAAAGAGAAACTCATGTAGTGCTGAACACGTAACATGAACGTGCCGGGCGGCGCGGTCCCGTGGGTTAGATGCACGTTCATAATGCAGAGGGAAATAACTCTCAGAATAACGTTATTAGCACATTTTTACAACTTGAGGAACGAATGTTTTTAATAAGGGCTACACGAGTGTTCATACTGGGTAGTTTATTTAGTTTAAAAAAAATTATCCAACGAGTTACAGACCACTCTTTCCCCATGTAAGGCTGCAGTCGGATAGTTTAAAAATTAGCTCCTAAGTTCTAACCCTATCTCCTATTCCTTGACCTCGGAGTGAAACGTCACGGGGTTAAGGGATAGTGGATAGGAGAATCCAAAAGGACTTAGGAGAAGAGACTGCGGTACTTTAGAGAATCCGAATGCAATTTCACTATCGGACGTGTTTATGATGCGCCAGCGGACGTCATTGTGTGCGTCTGCTGCTGTGTGGAAACTATGGAAACCACAGTTTTCTATAGCGGACTACAACATGGATGTTCAATAAGAACGAGGGACTACTGTAAACTCATCTCGAGACTCTGCACCGTGCTCTGATGCTGCTGCTTTGCTTTATGAACGTGGACAACAGAGAAACATATTCTTCAGGACCAAAGCTGGAATTGAAATAAAAAAGGAAAGTGAAACTTCTGCTCGTCACCCTCTCCCTCCGGTCCACATTAATACCAATGATCCCAATACGTATGATTGTATGAACTAAAGATCTTAAAATCAATACAGATGTATTTATTATAAACGTTAGTCCTTAACATCTATCACTGTGTATATCACCATTCAAACATCTTTTAGAAGTTGAACAAACCCCACACAGCTCAGTAAAGACTGAAATGTTGACTTTATTTGATCATTTCAGTGAAAACTAACGTTCATATTTCTCTTTTTGATTATAATACTGATGAACGTTCAAAACAAAGCACTTTGGCAACTTACCACATATGTTTTAAAAAGCTTAATAAGCACCGTAACTTTCATGATATAATTTCTCGGTCATAATCGGTTGTTTCCGTGAACGGCCGACTGTTGAGTGACGGCAAATGCTGCGGCTGCAAGGCATTGTGGGGCAGCATTTTCGCTTCTCCTGTCGGTTAGGGAGGTCCAGTGGTTCCTAAGCTAAAGGAGGTTATAAAGGAAGTTTGAAACCTCCTTTCCTATCATTCTCATCATTCTAGAGAATTCGAACGGCACTTATCATGGCTGCCACTGAGGGACTTCCGGGTCATTTCACTCCTTTAGGAAGGTTCCTAAGCTAAATGGACTATTCGACTTCAGCCTAAGTCAATGGGAAAAAGTGTTTCCGGGCCCAGCAACCTAAAGGAAGTGTAGTACCGCCGTTTGACCAGCACGAATATTCTCATCAGACTCCGGCGCACTTCCTGGGGGCTTGGTTTGGGGTCTCTCCTTCACTCTCGAGACCCCGAGAAACAGCTGTTTCCTCGAACCATCTTCTGCCTGTAACATTACTGCGCCATTTTAATTAAAGTACCCATTTGAACCTTATTGGTCTCGTTTATCCTAAGCTTCTCTCCTGGACTCGAGAATAACACATACTCTAATAGAAGATACATAATTGTGATACGCAACAAACAGAGGCTATGCACACTCTCTGCTCTGCCAACAAATAAAATACTTGTGGTTTATGTTATGAAAGTGATTGTGGCCTGTGTGTGTGGCGGCAGTGCAACGTGTGGCTGTGGTTCTCGGGTTAGTGTGAATGAAGTGTACATACTTTTAATTGAAAACTAAACGTAATCTTCAGCTTTATAAGATAAGATTTCCACATATTCTAACCCCACGCTGTAAAGAAAGATCTGTACTGAAGGCAGTCAATTGCTGTAATACCCACAGTCATTTACTTTGAATGTGTAATATAGTGTGATCGTGCACATTATGCTGCATTGTGGGAATATTATCCTTAGGCGGAAATGTATAGGCAAGGCAAGGCAAGTTTATTGATATAGCACTTTTCAACACAAGGCAATTCAAAGTGCTTTACAACATGAAAGACATTAAGCATTAAAAAAGAAAAGATAATAAAATAAACATTAAAAGAAAAAATACATAGAGCACTTTAAAACCATACTGTAATATTACAGCAACACTGTTACTGCAAATAGTGCTGTAATGTTACTGTAACGTTTGGTGTTACTGTACAATATCTGATATATCATGATGGCACATTTCAAGGAAAAAGTGGAGTTATACATATGAAAATGTAATAATGTATGCCTTTCAAATATTACATTGTATTGTACATTAAAGTGTCTGTCTGCCTGTAAGCAAAGGCTGGTGAGTGCTGGTCTGATGAAATAACTAACATTAACACCCTGAATACTCAGAACCAGTTTCAAGGCTCCAGGGCAGCAGCAGTCATCTCCACCTCTCCCCTCCATGCCTCACCTGCAGGCGGTAAACACCCCTCTGGTATTCGTGTGCACACAAAGGACACACTGCACCCTCGTCTTGTTTACTCACGTTGCTTTAACTGTCAATTTACAAACTGTGTGTGTGTGTGTGTGTGTGTTTGCATCTAACGGCTGGTGAGTGATGGTCTGTTGAAATAACTAACATTGAGCGAATATCTGCAGACCTCTTCCCACGCGAGATAGCCAGTGAAAAGAACATGCGACACCGACTCTGCTTCGAGTGCAACTGGCATGAAAGATGAGCACTTTCATATGTTTAAATAATGACATTTAAGAGGAAATCACAAGTGGAACATGTATGTTCCACATTCACAAATGAATGAGGAAGCAAAACGGACACGCTTTATTTGCTGCGTCAGCGTTCTGTATATATTTGAATTAATCTGCTTTGCAATAGATTTGGCATTAAATGTATGAGTCTAGTAATTAAATTAGTAAATCATTAAAAAAGAAGCTGATTTCTATAAAAGTTTCCAGAGACACATCGCATGTTCTGCTCCTCCGAGCAAGTGGACGTGGTTGAAGACTGTGCAGCTCTCCTCGCTCTGCACGGGGTAAATGGGACAAAATGTGTGTGTGTGCGCATATGTGTGTGTGTGTGTATGTGTGTGTGTGTGTGCGTACATTCCGACAGAGTAAAAGCAAGAAAGATGGCAACCAGAGAAGTTAATAGAAAATATGTAAAGCCCGGCTGTATTTCCACATCTGATTCACGAGCTCCATCTCTCCACAGCGAGAGCTTTGTCTGTCTGCGATGTGATTGGACACTTCCTGGCGACAGATACATTCAGCTATTTAGTCGCCTCCTTTGAGAAATGGCCCCTGGAGAAACCTAGACATCTCATCAGGAATTCATTGCACTGTTGTCAGCTAAAAATGAAAGTGCAAAAAGAGGAAGCGAGTCCAGAGAAAGACTCTGTTTTCTCCCTGGCTCCGGCGCTCCATCCGAATGAGTGGTTTAAAACTTCACTCAAAAAATAATGGAAGTGAAGAATAATTCTATGCAGGTTCATGTTGAAAAGTGAATCCTTTATTGCAGGTAATGTCTTAGTTCCAAAGGATATCTTGATATAAGATTAATGGTATTAAAGGCCATACATGGTAGCACCGTTATGTCGGAGGAAACAGAACATGTTGGATGGGGCACTACGAAGACGATGTGATACTTCATTTCTCAGAGCGTTTCAACAACACATTGAAAATAGTTTATTTTCCAACTTGAGGGGTCTTTAATGAGAATTCTTTCACTTTAAATACACTGAACAAAAATATAAACGCAACACTTTTTTTTTGCTCCCATTTTTCATGAGATGAACTCAAAGATCTAAAACATTTTCTATAAACACAAAATAACCATTTCTCTCAAATATTGTTCACAAATCTGAAAGAATGTGTGATAGTGAGCACTTCACCTTTGCCGAGATAATCCATCCCACCTCACAGGTGTGGCATATCAAGATGCTGATTGGACAGCATGATTATTGCACAGGTGTGCCTGAGGGGTAGGGTTAGGGTTAGGGGTAGGGTTAGGGTTAGGGGTAGGGTTAGGGGTAGGGTTAGGGTTAGGGTAATGTTGTGAATCGAGTGGCCCATGGTGGTGGTGGGGTTATGGTATGGGCAGGCGAATGTAATGGACGACGAACACAGGCCACTCGATTCACAACATTACCCTAACCCTAACCCTACCCCTCACACCAGATACTGACTGGTTTTCGGACCCCCCCAGACCCCCCCAATAAAGCAAAACTGCACGTTTCAGAGTGGCCTTTTATTGTGGCCAGCCTAAGGCACACCTGTGCAATAATCATGCTGTCTAATCAGCATCTTGATATGCCACACCTGTGAGGTTTATAGCCCAACATTAGCCTCCTTTAGCTTAGCGATGGTGACGTGAAGTCATGTTACCGTGCTGTAGTTCCTATATAGCCCAACATTAGCCACCTTTAGCTTAGCAGTGGCTACCTGAAGTCATGTGACCGTGCTGTAGTTCCTTTATAGCCCAACATTAGCCTCCTTTAGCTTAGCAGTGGTGACTTTTTACTTCAGAAATCATAAAGTGGTGTTAATATGTGGAGAGGATCAAAACGTGGAATCATAAATATTGTTTTGACACAGAGATTAACTTTTGCAATAATCCAAAAGTCAATGGAGTAATCCCATTGGCCAGGGAGATGCACATTTCTGGGTTTCAATACAGAAATACAATGTCACTGCACCGCTCTATTAACCCTCATACGTCAACTGTATACAACTTAATGGATTATTGAAGCAAAGGAAAGGCAAACGCATTATGTTGAATAAAGGAATGTCACCTATAGTTTATGAAACTAAACCGCCTGGGAAATAAATCTGTTAAAATCAAAAACCAATATCAATATCTAACAAAAGGATTTTTTCATAACTCACCTCATATGAATGATATTGATTGTGTGTGTAAATGTTTCATGGCAATTTAAAAGTTTGGTCAAAAGCCTGGGGAAGCAGATTTGTTTTGCTAAATTAGATTGTTTATATGAAATGCAATTCAGATATTTGAATGGCTTTTCCAAAGCAGACGCATCTATATATTTACAGCAGAGTGACAGTTCCTCCTGCTCTGTGGATGCAGTGTCATCTAAATGTCACCTGACAAATTGCTCTCAAGGAAATGGAAGAAGAAGAAATGAAAATATTTCTCCTCTGGCGATCCTCACCCATCAATCTCCCCTCGCTGCAGAGACGTCTCTTCAACACTGGGAATGTGTCACATTGCTGAAGCAGAAGGGTCGCAGCACACTTCCTGTCCCCAAAGATAACACGGCAATCAATACTCCTTGGATGGTGGCAGTTCCTAATTTGGAAAGTAGTTCTGCAAGTTGAAATGTGGAAACAACAACACTACAAAGAGGATGTGTTATATTCAGAGGTGGGAAGTAGTGGAGTACAAATACTTTGTTACTGTAGTTAAGTACATGTCTCTGGTGTCAGTACTTTACTCCACTACTTATTCTTCTGACGACTTTTTACTTTGACTTCTCACATGTTGAACTCAAATACCTGTACTTTCTACTTCTCACATGTTGAACTCAAATACCTCTACTTTCTACTTCTTACATGTTGAACCCAAATACCTGTACTTTCTACTTCTCACATGTTGAACACAAATACCTGTACTCTCTACTTCTTACATGTTGAACTCAAATACCTGTACTTTCTACTTCTCTCATGTTGAACTCAAATACCTGTACTTTCTACTTCTTACATGTTGAACACAAATACCTGTACTTTCTACTTCTTACATGTTGAACTCAAATACCTGTACTTTCTACTTCTTACATGTTGAACTCAAATACCTGTACCTTCTACTTCTTACATGTTGAACTCAAATACCTGTACTTTCTACTTCTCACATGTTGAACTCAAATACCTGTACTTTCTACTTCTTACATGTTGAACTCAAATACCTGTACTTTCTACTTCTTACATGTTGAACACAAATACCTGTACTTTCTGCTTCTTACATGTTGAACTCAAATACCTGTACTTTCTACTTCTCACATGTTGAACACAAATACCTGTACTTTCTACTTCTTACATGTTGAACTCAAATACCTGTACCTTCTACTTCTTACACGTTGAACACAAATACCTGTACTTTCTACTTCTTACACTTTGAACACAAATACCTGTACCTTCTACTTCTTACACGTTGAACTCAAATACCTGTACTTTCTACTTCTTACATGTTGAACTCAAATACCTGTACTTTCTACTTCTCTCATGTTGAACTCAAATACCTGTACTTTCTACTTCTTACATGTTGAACTCAAATACCTGTACTTTCTACTTCTTACATGTTGAACTCAAATACCTGTACTTTCTACTTCTCACATGTTGAACTCAAATACCTGTACTTTCTACTTCTTACATGTTGAACACAAATACCTGTACTTTCTACTTCTTACATGTTGAACTCAAATACCTGTACTTTCTACTTCTTACATGTTGAACTCAAATACCTGTACTTTCTACTTCTTACATGTTGAACACAAATACCAGTACTTTCTACTTCTTACATGTTGAACCCAAATACCTGTACTTTCTACTTCTCACATGTTGAACTCAAATCCCTGTACTTTCTATTTCTTACATGTTGAACACAAATACCTGTACTTTCTACTTCTAACATGTTGAACTCAAATACCTGTACTTTCTACTTCTTACATGTTGAACACAAATACCTGTACGTTCTACTTCTTACATTTTGAACCCACATACCTGTACTTTCTATTTCTTACATGTTGAACACAAATACCTGTACTTTCTACTTCTCACATGTTGAACTCAAATACCTGTACTTTCTACTTCTCACATGTTGAACACAAATACCTGTACTTTCTACTTCTTACATGTTGAACACAAATACCTGTACTTTCTACTTCTTACACTTTGAACACAAATACCTGTACTTTCTACTTCTTACATGTTGAACTCAAATATCTGTACTTTCTACTTCGTACATGTTGAACTCAAATACCTGTACTTTCTACTTCTTACACGTTGAACTCAAATACCTGTACTTTCTACTTCTCTCATGTTGAACTCAAATACCTGTACTTTCTACTTCTTACATGTTGAACACAAATACCTGTACTTTCTACTTCTCTCATGTTGAACTCAAATACCTGTACTTTCTACTTCTTACACGTTGAACACAAATACCTGTACTTTCTACTTCGTACATGTTGAACTCAAATACCTGTACTTTCTACTTCTTACACGTTGAACTCAAATACCTGTACTTTCTACTTCTCTCATGTTGAACTCAAATACCTGTACTTTCTACTTCTTACATGTTGAACACAAATACCTGTACTTTCTACTTCTCTCATGTTGAACTCAAATA